>NW_026267500.1:141189-142699 GCF_000697945.3 Frankliniella occidentalis
TGTAACGTACACGTTTACCGAACGGGGCCGCCGGCCATGGTAGGCAGCCCGCCTCACACAGTATTAAGGTACGAGTGCGTACCTTAATGCGTTCCTTACCACCCGTACCCCAAAATTAAGGTACGAGAATGGCTGACTCTGTACCTTAATGGCCCGCTGTACGGTAATCCCAGCGGTTAAGGTACGCACGACGTCATCCGTACCTTAAAATACCCCACCTTGTACCTTAAGCATTTACGGTGTGTACTACACTGCCCTACTCCTCCTCGCCACTCGCTCTCTCTCTCCGGAGGCGCCTGCCTTGCGCTGTCGCTGGCGCTGCTCCGCCAGCCGGACTCCTGTCGCACGCGCATCGAGCCGACGCCGAGCGTGTGCTACAACCAACGGTGCCGCTGGACGGGCACCCGGAATCCATGGGTGGAGGGAACGCCCGCGCGCGGCCATTTACGTCTGAGGTGCCTAGTCACATTTTGGCTGCATAGTCCCCTCCTATAGGCGTTTTGACAAGACGAACCCGTGTTTCTGCCTTTTGAGCGCACGCCGCCGCAGTCTGCCAGTCGCAGGCGCGTCGGAAAGGGGTCGGCGGCCGAAATTTACGGACTTTGGAAGACCGACTCTGGACTTGTATGGCTGATGGCCGTTGGCTGATGGGACTCGGGCGCGGAGTCCCCGTGAGCCGGCCCCGGGCCCCCCATCCCAAGTGACCCAAGGAGATCGAGGACGCGATTCAAAACGAGACTCTGCTTCAAGCCCAAGGCCTAGCATATCCATATACTACATCCCAGGGATATTTCCAGTTCATCGAGGCCAGAAAAAAAAGTTTCTGGCCACCGTACCAGCCCGACTCAGCCCACCATCAGGCCGCGTGCAGCCGGGACGGCCGCACTCGTACTCGAACCTCACCGCGACCGAGTCCACCTACACGGGGGCGGCGCTCAGCCCAGCCCAGGCCAGGCCCAGCGATCCCAAGTCTTTGGCACCACCCGACCGGCCCGAGGCCCCTCCGAGTACCAGATTTTGGCAACCAGGAGAGCCCTCCCAGAGCCCTCCCCGGCCACGCACCGAACCCATACACTATATATATACTCAAAATCGTATTTTTTGGCGCGCTTCGCGCGCAGGTAAGTCTTATACCTAAACGCAGCTCTTACGAGGGCAATCCTCGATAAAAAAGAACTTAGAAAAAAAAAGGCGAGAAGGGGAACGACTGCCGCGAACCTCTCTGCCGCCTCGCTAAAGCACAAGAGCGCGGCGCCCCGCGAGGAGCGCGACACAGACCCGAATGCATCGAGTCTGCACGCGCTCTCGCAGAGACGCCGCGCAGCTTGGCGCTCCTGTTAGACAAAGTTCGATCTGTTTCGCTCCCGTTACACAAAGTCCGATGTGTTGCGCTCCCGTTACACAAAGTTCGATCTGTTCCGCTCCCGTTACACAAAGTTCGATCTGCTTTTGGCCGCTCTCGGGAGACCCAAGTTTAGAGCGCTACCGCAGTTTTGTTGTTGTGGCATTC
>NW_026267500.1:142749-146332 GCF_000697945.3 Frankliniella occidentalis
CCGCAGGCCTAGGTAGATGTATGCCAGGCGCGTCGCAGCGTAACAGTGTTTCGTGAGATATCGCGAAGCCTGTTACGCGAGACGTGGTCTGGCGTACATCTACCTAGTCTTACCATACATTACCTAAAATTACCGTAATTTACGTAATTTACCGTAATTTACGGTAATTTACGGTAAATTACCGAGAAATGTTATATTACCGGTAATTTTAAATCCCTAGGTTAGAGCCAGCGGCTTTCTGCAGAGAGCTGACCAATGTGTCGTACTCTGCTGGCTTGGCTATGCCAAATTTCACGACTGACCCCACCTCGTCAACCTGTTCTCCAGCTTCCCGAACTTCCCTCAACAGTGTATCAAACTTCAAACAGAAGCTACTGAACGATTCGTTCTGAGGCTTGTATTTCAAGTGGTGAAACTGTGTAGAAAGATTCATTCGAGCAACAGGATCCCTGCGTGCAAACCTCTCCTCAAGGGCTCGCCACATCCCATAAGCAGTGGCATGCAACCTTATTAACTCTAGCTGGGAGTCATCTACCCTTTCAGCAATTAACATTCGACACTCAGCATCCTTATCCTTTAGCGTAGCCAGCTGCTCCTCTCTCCTGGTCCCTCCAGGAACACACGGGAGAGGACGTCCACTCCTTGCTTCACAAACTCCAGTAGTTTGTGGACCTCCAGAAGCAGCGTCATCCTGAACGACCACTGGGCGTAGTTCTTGCCATTGAAGGCGGGAAATTTGGAGGATGTTGATCCTTCCATACTGATCAGTAGCCTGAAAGTACCACAAAGTATTTAATGTACATTCCATGTAGGGACGAGGATTTGAAAATCCAACCTCTCCATGACAAGGGACACAAGCCCAAGCCTGCCAGATTTCTCTGACCCTCAGCTCAGTGGACAAGGGACATAAGCCCAAGCCTACAAGTGGTTCGTTAACCAGCTTGCCCTCTGTTGGGTCATGGGAGCTAAGCCCATGCACCTGCAAGTGGTTTGTTAACCAGCTTGCCCTCTGTTGGGTCATGGGAGCTAAGCCCATGCACCTGCAAGTGCTCGTAGCAAACTTGCCCTGAGTTGGGTCATGGGATCAAGCCCATGCACCTGCAAGAGGCCGTCGCCAGCTTGCCCCTAGTGGGTCATGAGATCAAGCTCAGGCACCTGCAAGAGGCCATCGCCAGCTTGCCCTTTCTTATATAGTGGTAGATAAAGACATGCGAGAACTCCCGCCATTACCAACAAAGTGAGGTTAGACTCACTTACTCAACTTAAGTTCGTGACTATTTTAACTGGAACCTCCAGATATTTTAACTGCCATCGTTTACTTTTATCCGGACGCATACCGGAAAACACTGTACATACCTTTTATTCGAAGATCAAAGAACTTCAGACTCTTCCACAACTCGTGGTCTGTACCGGCACTCGCCTACACGAACTTTCTCAAGTAAATATTTACCACAATACAGTCAAGCAAAATAGCCTGGCGCCCATAACCTGTTAAGATTTTTATCTTGATAGGTATTTGGGTTGATTGAGAAATGATCACTCAAGATATCAGTAGGATGATTGCGGATATATTATCTTCCAAAACAACGCTCTGTACTGTACAACCTGCTCGCTCAGCTGGGTCATACGGAAGTGACCGAGTTACGGGATGTTACAGCTGGAGTTCCAGTAGCATACATATTCACATTACATATTCACATTCACAAGTACAGGTGGTGTGGGACTATCAGTATGACAAACTAATATTTACAATATATACAATGCAATATGAAAATTTGCTCTTTATTCAACAAGATACACACACTTTCCTTCATTTAGCTTTGTAGACTCCTATGAGTCTCTCAATGGCATTCCTGTCAGAGCAATGAACTTTATTGTATGCAGCTTCAGGTGTGCCCGGAAGTGGAGTTTCTCCCCGAGCAAAGGGGACCATGAGGCAGGGCTCCTGAACATAGCCTGAGTCACCTATGCAAGGTTAATTTCTTCAGAAAACGCACTTAACATTTTACAATACAAAATATGAGCTCATATTAAAATTTTAACTTACCCAACAACCAGCACTCCCTTTCCTGATGAAAGTTGATCAGGCGCCGTCTCACTGCAGTTTGTTGATAGATGTATAAATCATTTGTGGCACCTGGAAAGCGAGCATTGATGTTCATGATATACACATTGCGATCAGTTGGTGTCTTGCGGGGGGTTACAGCGCCGCTGCTTCCACCTTTGGCCTGCGGTGTCCGCTCTTCCTCGCGACTTGCACCTCCCGAGTGTGGAGTCTGCGCCTCAGCGCTTTGCACAACCTCTTGCGTCTTCTTTGCAATATCTTCTGTGCTCTGGGGCTTTAGTGTCTTAGGGTCTTTGCTTGCAGACCGCTCTCTTTGCCTGTCCATAGCACCTTGTATATCCTTGTGCGCTTCTTCGGATACACTTAACCTTCGGTGCTCTCTGCTCTGCTCCTTTCTCAATCTCTCTTCTTTCTTTTTTGCTTCTTCCTTTAATTTGGCACGAGAAGTTGTAAGAGTGTCAGTGATATTCTCTTTTACTCTCTTGCGCACCGCAAACAATTTTTCCTGCACATCTGGTGGCACGGCCTCAGCTTGTTTTCGTGCAATTCGTTTTAAACCTGACTTTCCTGTGCCAGTCAGAACAGTAGGAGCCGTACGCTTCCTTGAACATTGAGCCTGCACAAAAAACTGCATCAGACAAAGCAATGCCACAAAATAAACGTAGTAAATCAAGACGACTTACCAAAACTTCTCCGAGCGAAAGGTCTATATTCTGGCCCGTTGCCATAGATACTTTTGCACTTGTCTGTTTTGCCTCAGCACTGACTTCGCAAGTGCTAACACTTCCAAATGACAGGTGAACCTGATTCAAAGCTGCAAACATAAAGATCTGTAAGCCATTTGACCATGGCTAGTGGATCGGAAATATTATAAGAAAAAGGCTTACGTGGTGGACTGGATGCTTTAAAAAGATCCGATATGATGTTGTCATACTCGCGTTGAGGCAGCGTGCTTACATCAATACTATCAGGGATACGATCGATCTCCTGACTGACCGTCACCGGCTCATCTCCACCTTCAGTAGCATCTTCCGTAATGGAAGGAACACCCACTTCTTCACAAACTTCGTCCATTATATTAGGCATATCCATTTCCTGCAACAAAGAGAGGACGACATTGATTTGATATGCCCTTAACGTCGATGCCATCCATCCTAGAATTGCCCTGTCTTAAATGCTAGATTTATTCGTAACTATCGTAGCGAGACTTGCGCCCCAACCTCGCACAAGCCTGTGAAGGCCGTGGCTGTCTGTCTCGTCGTCCAAGATTAAGGTGTACCTGCGGATTTTAACTAGGGCGGTATCTGATCGCCTTCGAACCTCTAACTTTCGTTCTTGATCAACGAGAACATCCTTGGCAAATGCTTTCGCTTCGGTCCGTCTTGCGACGATCCAAGAATTTCACCTCTAACGTCGCAATACGAATGCCCCCGCCTGTCTCCATTAACCCTGTATTACCCAGACTATTCCCAATATGAGACCAAAAATTGTTTTCTGTATTTTTCATCTATTTGCATC
>NW_026267500.1:146382-149056 GCF_000697945.3 Frankliniella occidentalis
GGGGGGGAGACCCTTGAGGGGGGGGGCGATCACCCTCCCCCCCCTGTCGTCTCTGGAGAGCCGCCTAAAAGGTAGGCAACTTACGCCGCAAAACCGCTGTTCGAAGCCAACCGACAGTGCGTTGCCCCCTCCTCCCCCCTGTCAGCCGGACCTTAATCCGCCACCGTAGAGTCCAGGCGTGCCGTGGCAAGGGCATACGGAGTCAGACACACTGTCATCAATCGGGTGGTGGACAAGTTCCTGGAAGAGAGGCACGTCAACCGTCGGCCAGGGAGGGGACGGCCGCGTTGCACTACGGCCCGGGCGGCCCGGGAGGACGGCACCATATCTAACGCAGCAACCAACAACCCCCGGACGACGGCTCCGCAAGTCGCATCCGACCACTACGCCGCTACCCACCACGTCATATCTGAGTCGACGGTGAGGCGGCCAGCGGGGGGAGCAGGAGTGGCGCCGCGTTCTCTTCAGCGACGAGGTCCGCTTCATCCTCCACAAGTCGGACGGGAGGCTGAGGCAGTGGCGGCGCGACAAGGCGATGGACCAACACTCTCAGGAGAAAATGGCCCACAACGGTGGCTCCTGCGTGTTCTTGGATGGCATGTTGGGACGCCTCACAGCGTTGGTGTACCTGCTACCTCCCAGCGTAGACCAGTGTGGCGGTACATCAACTACGTGCTGGATCCTCACGTGATACAACTCCAGAACGAGGCCGGGGCCGACTTCATATTCCAGCAGGACAACAACGCCCGACTACACTCCGCTCGGAACACGCTGAACTTTCTGGAGGGGGCCGGCGTCACCCTCCTGAAGCACCCTGCCTACAGCCCTGATCTCAACCCAATAGGGTATTTCACCCAGTTTAAACCGGATCCAAAGAAGAACAGTAATGCTTCCTGAACTATTTCCTCCTTGACGCTCATTGGCTAACGCGGACGAAGTTCGTGAACCCGCCACCAGGTCAACGAGTGCCCTAGTGTCGGGTGCGAGAACTTCGTCCGCGTCAACCAATGAGCGCCAGGGAGGAAACAGTTCAGGAAGCATTATTGTTCTTCTTTGGATCCGGTTTAAACTGGGTGAAATACCCTATTGAAAATCTCTGGAATGAGGTGGACAGGGCCGTGAGGAAGATGTCACCTCAACCCCGCACCATGCGGGCAGCAGTCCTCGGGGCGTAGAACAACGTCGACCAGGACAGGATCGACAAATTTGCCACGCCACGACGCTGTGCCGCTGGCCGTCGCGCAAGAGGGCAACGCATCACATTGAAGTGTTTGTGTTATTTCGTTGTCTTTCATAGGGAACTCCGGGGCTCGAATAGACCCGATGGAGAAGTACAAAAATCGTCGGGCGCGGGGAGGAGCGGAGCAGGGTGGGAGGAGTACCACGCTCCTCCCCGCACCCGACCGTCCCGACGATTTTTGTTCTTCTTCTTCCGGTCTACCCGAGCCCCGGAGTACCCTATTCTTTTAGCCCACCCTTCTGCTTTGAAAAGGGCATGGAAGTGAGCCTATGCAACCGCTGCTCTCGTGCCCGTCCGTCTGTCGTCCGTGTACGAGGAGGGGGATGACCTGTCCTCTAGTATACTTGTCAATGTAATTCTTCATATAGTGTGACTTTTATCCATAGGTAACAAATAGGTTGTTTAACTGTTGATAGGAAAACCAACTAAAGCTTCAAATTCTTTGTCTTTGGTTAAATTACCTGCTCGAGTTGGTTGCAACATAAATTCAATTCCTGCTCCGTACAAGCAGATTGAAAACCAAGAGGCAGAGGACCAGGTCTGTTGAAACTAGCCATGTGTACGCCATACCACGTCTCGCGTAACAGGCTTCGCGATATCTCACGAAACACTTACGCTGCGACGCGCCTAACGCATATATGGCTAGGCCTGTGGCGCTGACACCCCCCGAGTAGAACTGCGGAGCACCAGGCCGTCAGTAGATCGTTCCTTTCTGGTTAGCGCGCTGCGCCGACGTACTGTCGAAGGAGTGGCCAGTTGGCGGCGTGTCAGTAACGAGATTATGACGAGATAGTGACGCCAGAGAAGTCACCAAGTCGTCGCTCACTCATCTCATTCTCGTCACACTCTTGGCATTACGTTAGTCGCAGCCGGGACTCGAACCCGTATCCTGCGGCTCGCCACTTTGACGCTCCAAGCCACTCGGCCATTCACATTTCTATAAATACAGAGGAGCCGTGCCGGAACGCATCTCACGCGCGCTAGGGGCGCCAGGTGACCATATAGTCACGACATGGTGACGACCTCTCAGGGAAGATGTGACGAGAGGGTCACCAGTTGGCGGCGACAGAGTGGCCAAGCTGCGACTAACGTAATGACAATAGTGTGACGAGAATGAGATGAGTGAGCGACGACTTGGTGACTTTTCTGGCGTCACTATCTCGTCAAGATCTCGTTACTGACACGCCGCCAACTGGACACTCCTTCGGCAGTACGTCGTCGCAGCGCGCTGACCAGAAAGGGACGATCTACTGACAGCCTGGTGCTCCGCAGTTCTACTCGGGCCAAGACGAGCCAGTAGGAGTGTACACGGAAATAGGGCCTGCCGGCCTCAAAATTACAGGAGTCAAGTTGGCCAAGTCGACTTGGCCAAGTGGGGTTCAGCTTTGAGGAGCCGACTATGCACTTACCAAAATCAAAAAAAAATCCAAAAAA
>NW_026267500.1:149106-149729 GCF_000697945.3 Frankliniella occidentalis
GCAGGCGCCGAAGTCCTGTAATTTGCCAAACTAATTTTCTAGGCGATTCTCTAGCCACACGTGTGCCTTCGCGGCCCCTGCGCCCCCCGCCGACCTCGCCGGCCCCGCGTGCCGCCACCACCTCAGTGGTCTACACGACGTCCTGGCCTGCCCCCCGGCCGCCACCTAGCCGGCCCCCGCGTGCTGCCCGCTCTCCGCGACTTCTGCCCTTTGAGTCGCTCCTCCCGTCCCAGCCGGCCCGGCCCAGTCCGCCGGCCAAAGGCCCTGCGCGCCGCCGCCGCGACACATACCACGCGCCAAACAAGATCGTTTTTCATCATCCATGTTGTGCTAATGTTCTTCTCGCCCTCTCCCTCTCTGCCTCCCTGTAGACCTTTCTGTTCCGAGCCGCCGCCCAGCCACCGCAACAGCCAGGCCTGTCCGCTCGTGACGAGAAGCTTCGTTTTTTCGCCGTTCGTGTGTGTTTTTTTTACGGTGCGACAAAATGACTTATTTTGCTTCCTCTCTCTGTGTGTTCGCGCAGCGGCCAACTGAAAAAGAAGATTCCATTAGTCTCTGCCCAGTTTGCTTCAAACGGCTTTGCCGCCCCTTCAGGCTACGGACGCACGCAGAATCTCAACATG
>NW_026267500.1:149779-150573 GCF_000697945.3 Frankliniella occidentalis
TTTTTGGATTTTTTTTGGATTTTGGTAAGTGCATAGTCGGCTCCTCAAAGCTGAACCCCACTTGGCCAAGTCGACTTGGCCAACTTGACTCCTGTCTCAAAATTTGACGTGTTCAGAGAATTTGTCGGGGACTTTTTATTCCATAGCTAGGTTCATGAAAATTCTTATATTGACGTTCATTAGATGTTCTAATTTGACAAATGGTTATGCAAAAATCAACGTCATAGTGATTGCAGATAATATAGGGTCCCTTGAGCCTAAAGGAGGGTGTGGTTTGACACCTAATGTGTGGTTTAAGCATAACTGACTTTAAAAGTCTTTGATATGAAGCCCTTCTTACGATTTAATAGACCATTAGTTCTCTTTCACCTTGTTTTTGTCAAGAAATGCCCCATAGCACCCAAAACTGTGCACGATAGAGTAAAACGGACAAATATTTCGCGTAAAAGTTATACTTTGACGGTTTACCCCTACGGCGCCCATAAAAAAGTATTAGGAAAAAAAAATCATATTTCACAACCTGTGTTTTTTTTAAGTCAATTTATGAGCTAGAATGCTCATCTTCGAACTCGACGTGCCTTTTCTATGATACAAAACGACCCTGAAATGCCCAGATCGCTAGCTCAAAAGGGTGTTCCAGGCTATCTAAAACGGAAGTGTAAAAGAACAAACTCACTGAGTTATCTGTTTCCGTCCGCCCACTACTAGCTATATGTACGCCAGACCACGTCTCGCGTAACAGGCTTCGCGATATCTCACGAAACACTGTTACGCTGCGACGCGCCTGGCGCACA
>NW_026267500.1:150630-151365 GCF_000697945.3 Frankliniella occidentalis
ACCCTGAAAATTTCAGGTCGCTAGCTCAATTCGTTCTCGAGTTATCGTGCGGACAGACAGACAAACACACAAACACACAAACAAACAAACAAACAGAATGAAACTTTTTTGGTCAGTGGAGTAATGGGCTTCGCTAATCGCTCAGCCAATGAGAAATAAAGCATTCCGGTAAAGCTGAAGCTGAAGAAGAATGCGGCGAAGAAGAAAACGAAAATCACTATGCTTTAGCATGGCGACTTTCGTTTTCTTGATCCTCGCATTTCTTCTGCATTTTAGCTTTACCGGAATGCTTTGTTATCATGGTAGTTTGTTCCGATCCTATCCTCTCAAATATGGAGGAGAGCTCGTGACTGATCTGACAGTTTCTCAAACCTGTAAGACCGCGGAGGCAGGTGATTAGATTGACCAATCGGAGCCATTACGGAAACAGAAAAAACACTGAGTTTGTTCTTTTCATACTTCCGTTTTAGATGGCCTGGAACACTCTATTCCTCCACGAGTTATCGTGCGGAGAGACAAACAAACAGAATGAAACTTTTCCGGTCAGTGGAGTAATGGGCTTCGCTGATCGCTGAGCCAGTAACCTTGATTTCATTGAACCCTCTTCTAATGCTTGTCAGTTCTGTGACAACGTAATAATTTTCGTATGTATAGTCCGGCCAGCCAAAGGTGACGCCTGGGTTTGCTGTAGCCGCCCATAAGAGCCCATGCTACGCCAGGCGTCACCTTTGGCTG
>NW_026267500.1:151415-153870 GCF_000697945.3 Frankliniella occidentalis
ACCCTCCGTGCTATTCGTCGTAGTCTCGGCCATCGTTTAAGGCAAAACAAGTTTGCTCTGCGCGGCGCTATTTTGGCGCTGCGAGGCCACATGTATTCCCTTGGAGCAGACAGACAGAAGCCCCTAGCTCAGCCAGCGAAAGGAGGTTAGTTATGCTCGCATTTGTTTGTTTATCGTCCTTTGGAAACCCCCGCTAGATATCTGACGATGTCTTTTTTTTTTCAGGCACACCACGGCGTTCTCAAATCAACACCGCTGTGAAGGCACAAACTCCCCGGCCGAAGTGCAGGATTCAACTGTTAGAAGACTTCAAGATTTGTCAAGTCAGATCTGGCATCAGTCAGGCCACAGCGACGTCGCGTGCGATTCATGTGGGCCGCTTTGTCGAATTCGCAAGACGTACATTTGGCCAAACGGACCTGAAGACTGTCTTTTCACACCTCGATTTCCCTGCGGACTTCGTAAAATTCTTGAAGGAAGTCCCTATGAGGAATGTCACAATCTCCCACATCTGTAGTTCGTTGAACGTGTTTCTATCCGAGTGTACGGCCACCCGGCCCCTGCGGGAGCAAGTCTGCAGAAGCACCCAGCAGCGCAGTCGACTTAAGGATGCGGCGGAGGTTTGGCGAGGCCTGCGGAAAAAGTGAGTGTTGATTGTTTTTCCCGCGTGATTTACGGCAACATGTTACATTTTATAACCGGCCTTTTATTTCGTCCTACAGGTGCGATGCAGTCGCCAACAAGGAACGCCGCCTGAAGCTTTCGGGGAAGCCAGTAGAGAACAAGATCCCGTTAAAGGTTTTATTCACCTTTCTCGCCGATTCAGTTGAAGAAATTGACTCTGCTATTGATTCGTTAACTGTACAGCATAACTTGAAGCATAACTTTGAACCACCTTGTAGAATCGTAAATGCCTGGGTCGTGCTTCTATGTGCACTGGCCGGCAAACGGCAGTGTGAGGCACTTTCTCTCCGAGTCGAGGAGATTCGAGCCGCTGAGAGAAGGGATGCTGAATATGTCGTTCGTATTGCGGGGGGGGAAAATGCAAATCACACTTGCATTTTTTTGGTCCTTAATTCTGTGGCATACGGACTTCTTAGCAAGCTCGCGCTAATAAGGGAATCTCAAGGGCAGGACTTTTTGCGCCGGACTTCACTTCTGGGGAAACCCAGCAATGCGATGTTAGGCCCGGTATGGAAAAAATGTAACATAGAGCCATTTACAGTCAATGATTTGAGAAAACTTGTAGAGTCTAATAAATTTCTTCTGGCTGGGTGTGCTGACAGCAGTGGGGCCAGTGCGGTAATTCCACTGTATTTGGGCCACAATTCAGCGATAGCTACAAAATACTACACTCTTAAGTCAGCGGACAGCATTATTGCTGCTCATCGGCTTCTCTCTTACTTACTCTTTCAAATTGTAGTCTCTCAGGGGCTGGGGGAACAAACATTAGAACATTTGACCACGCTTTTCACCAAAGAACAACTTGGGCTAGAGTTACAAAAGGGCTCGGAGAATATTTTCCTTCCACCCGCGAATGTCACACAATGCACTCTAGACCTCGCTCTAGACACCGTTCTCTCAAGGCTGAGAGAGCGCACAAGAATTCAACTCGTTGCAGACACACTCGAGTCCTATAGAGCCTGGATACGGGGCCCTGACGCGAATGCAACTTCCACTGTTAGGGACTTCCTTCCCTCTAAACTCCCATTTCCACTCGGCGAAAATGACCGAAAAACTTTGATTTGTGAGCTCTCAGGTATCAGTGCAAAATGAAGATTGTTAGGCCATCAATTGTGTCTTGAATCATTCCTTTCCCGGTGCACACGGCTGGGCTAACCTGATTCAACCTTTTGCACAAAACACACGGAGCGAGGGGGGGGGGGGGTCGCGCACAGACTCGCACGCCAAGCCCGCAGCCTCTGCGCACACCACCGGAGCGCACCGTGAGGCCGCGGAGCCCGCCGTGAGCACGGCAAACCGGCCAAGGTGCCCGGCCGGCCGGCCCTCCGCGCCTGGCCGACACCGTACGGTCAGGGCCTGGGCTGGTCCTGCCTCACGGGCCCGCCATGCACGGTCCGCGGGCCCCGGGCCCCGGGGTGGTCCTCTGGCGGCGCGCGCGGTGCTTCCCTGTGCGGCCCGTGCTCCTCTGAGGGCTCTCATGGTTCAGTCGCTGCGGCTAGCGTGCACGCAGGGCGCCGCCGCAGAGGTAGGCTGCCCTGCGCTGTCTCTGGCGCTGCTCCGCCAGCCGGACTCCTGTCGCACGTGCATCGAGCCGACGCCGAGCGTGTACTACACTGCCCTACTCCTCCTCGCCACTCGCTCTCTCTCTCTCCGGAGGCGCCTGCCTTGCGCTGTCTCTGGCGCTGCTCCGCCAGCCGGACTCCTGTCGCACGCGCATCGAGCCGACGCCGAGCGTGCACCGTAAATGCTTAAGGTACAAGAGCGTACGATT
>NW_026267500.1:153920-154705 GCF_000697945.3 Frankliniella occidentalis
TATATGTGCGCCAGGCGCGTCGCAGCGTAACAGTGTTTCGTGAGATATCGCGAAGCCTGTTACGCGAGACGTGGTCTGGCGTACATATAGCTAGTATTTTATCTGCTATTGCTGCCCGGACACATGGGCATTTTGTGGCTGGGCGAAAAGCGACAGGTGATTGGGAAACTTTCAACGACCTGCAAGCCAACGTAAAAGGAGTCAAGAGCAGTCAGTAGATCCAGCCAGTCCTAGTAATGTATGCTACTGTGCAGCCTTAAATAAGAAGCTAAGTAATTGTTCTTTTCCTTTTCAACTACGTTGTCCCTGTTAAGCAGGCAATAGTTACAATTTGTTCCACTTTATTTTTAGAAAGTTGTATTTTTGTGATCACAAGTGTTCAATTGTGGTTGGCTGAGCGATAGCGAAGCCTATTACTCCAGTGATGATCAAAAAGTTTCGTGTCTGTGTGTTTGTCTGTCTGTCTGTACGCACGATAACTCGAGAACGGTTTGAGCTAGGAACCTGAAATTTTTAGTGTAGCTTTGTATCATAAAAAGCAAGAATTGTATTGATTTTGAGCCCTCTAGCTTAAAAATTGGCCTGTCAAAAAATCAAAAACAAAAAACCCAAAATATTAATTGGCTGAGCGATTAGCGAAGCCCATTACTCCACTGACCGGAAAAGTTTCATTCTGTTTGTTTGTCTGTCTGTCTGTCTGTCTGTCCGTCTGTCCGCACGATAACTCGAGAAACAATTGAGATATCGATCTGGGAATTTAAGGGTCGTTTTGTATCATAAAAAGA
>NW_026267500.1:156165-160088 GCF_000697945.3 Frankliniella occidentalis
TACGCTGCGACGCGCCTGGCGCACATATAGCTAGGCCTGCGGCGCTGACACCCCAGACGAGTTAAATTTTACGATTAAATAAACCATTTTGTCGTCTTCACATTATTTTCGCCTAGAAATGCTCCCTAGCACCCAAACGGTGCAAGATAGAGCAAAACGGACAAAATTTTCGCCCACAGGGTTCTACTTTCACGAGTTACCACTTAGAAGCCATTAAAAAAATATTTGAAAAAAATAAATATTTTGCAACCTGTGGTTTTTGATTTTTTTAAAAGCCAAATTTTGAGCTAGAATGCTCATCTTCGAACTCGATCTGTCTTTTTATGATACAAAACGACCCTGAAAATCCCAGGTCGCTATCTCAATTCTTTCTCGAGTTATCGTGCGGACAGACAGACAGACAAACAAACAAACAAACAGACAGACAGACAAACAGAATGAAACTTTCCCGGTCCGTGGAGTAATGGGCTTCGCTAATCGCTCAGCCAATAAGTACTGAAGGGCCCATTAGCAAGGGGTTTTTGGACAATTACGATGGCTAGAGCGCGGAGCGGAACTACGAAGAATACAAGGTTAAATGTACCCCAGACCACGTCTCGCGTGACATGCTTCGCGATCTCACGAAACCCTTTTACGCTGCGACGCACCTGGCACACATTTACCTTGGTCTGCGGCGCTGAAACCCGAATCGAGAAGTGGAAAATATACACGATCGGAGAGCTCCCCTGCGCGGGCTCGAGTGGGCTACTTCCGGTGCCGATCTCGGCTTGAACTCCAGTTTTTTTGTACAGCAGTTACCCCCCCTCCCAGAATTGTTTACCAGCCAGCCAGTCATTTGTCAGCTAATGTTTTGACGTTTTGAGAGCCGGTGCGGTATTAGAAGGCGGATTGTTTGGTGCTTTGTTGGTTTGTGTTGTAGATCGTGTTCAAAGTGCGTTATTAATTTGGATTATTTCGTTGAGATATTGAGATACGGGATCTAAAAGATTACCCGGGTGGAAAGAAGTACAGATAAACTGCATTCGAAACTGTACTTGCCTAACTGTAGTTGCTAAACTATAGTTATGATTGTATTTTAACTCTAATGCTGTTTATAATCACGACTACATGCTCAAATAACAGCAAGAACTATAAATAACACACACTTTTACTGCTCTCGCAACTACACTTGAGAATGCACACCGTAACGTAAGTGGTATATTGAGTTGTTGCTGTAGTTTAAAAGCAGATAAATTGACGACATGATTCGCTCTTTCAATTGTACTTCGTGAATTCAGTCTGTTTTACATTCCATAAGCTAACAATATAGAGTTAAAAAGAAATGTAATGACTGCTTTCGGCTGTACAGTACATTTGAGCGGTCAGTTTGCAGAATTACTGCTGTCAGTTTTAAAGTATACTGTAGTCTGTTTTTGGCTGAACATTGCACCTGGTAAACAGACCGGGCAGTAGAGCCGACTCATCACCGTAGCAGGTAAAAGACATCCCGGAAAGTCCCGCTCGGCCCCATCCCCCGCACGCGTGCCGTTCTGCCGGCCGGGAGCATACTATGGGCCGAATGTGGCGAAAGGAAATACCCCGAACCAGGCCTAGCTACCTACTCAGGAGGGTGAGTACATGTTTCCCAAACTGCCGGCCGTGCTCACGATGCTTTTTGACGCCTCCCCAGCTCGTAGTAAAACACTTTTACACAAAGATAAAGCATTCCGGTAAAGCTGAAATGCAGAAGAATGCAGGGAACGAGAAAACGGAAGTCACATGTTAGAGTATGGCGAGTTCCGTTTTCTCCTTCACCGCATTCTTCTCCATTTCAGCTTTACCGGAATGCTTTATTGATACTACGCGCGTAATACGTGTACATGCAAATAATGGCCGGTGTGCACGTGTAGTACACTGCATTTGTCATGTGAACCTAGCAGCAGGAGACGATTTATTCGGTTGTAAATCTTAGACAGCATAGGAACTATGCAAACGGTAAATAAAATGTAGCATAACTTTAGCTGGACTGTAGTCCGACTGTAGTTCGACTGTGAGTTGTCGGACCGGAGCGCTTAGCATGTCATTGAGTTACTGCGAGACCAGAGCCATGGTGTCGCAGTGGCTCAGTGGTCATCGTACTGTGCTACCAACTCCCAGGTCCGAGGTTCAACTCCCATCAACTTCATCAACTTTCATCAAGGTAAGAGTACTACATTCAATTAATCGGATGAAATGGGGTAAGTGGGGGAAGGTAGAAGGGAGGTAGTAGAAAAAAATCCCGGGAAAAAAATTTTGAACGAAGTTTTGAACACTGCACTTTAAGTATGATACCAACTGTAGGTTTTGTTTGTACTTTGCAACTCTTGTCCGGAGTGCAGTTCGAAACTAACTGCCCAAACTGCAGTTAAACTGTGCGGATTCCGAAAAAACTACAGTTTTTCTGAAGTAGAACTGCGACTTAACTGCAGAAAAAGTATAGAAATCTGCATTTAAACTGTGGTCTAACTACAGGCTACAGCTGTACATTTTATACATTCTGACAATATTTTCCAAAAACGTTAACATATGTAGTCCTAACACAATTTGACATGATTTTGTACACACTTCAAACGCATTTGTAAATGTGATATGCATACAATGCGCCATTACAGTTAGAAGTACAGATCCTTCCACCCGGGTATTTTCACAAGACCTTAATAAAAATAATAATTAATAATAAAAAAAATAGTTCAGAAACTTTGTCATTCTAGGTTTTGTGGTGCTCCTGAAGAGGTTAAGAGGTATGTGTGTGTCAGACTCACGTTTTTGGTGTACATGGAATATCTGGAATATTTTGTGGAATATGTTTTGGTGGAATATCGGGAAAATATTAGTAGAATATTTGGTTTACTTTTGGAGTATTTGGAAGGGTATGTATGCTATGTAGGTATGTATGTACATCAATCTTCGGAATGTTATTCATTCGGATTATGTAATTGAGATACAAGATCGTACAAGATCTTAATAAGAATGAAAATTAATCAAGTTTTAGGATTTTTAGTGCTCCTTAAAAGGTTGAAAGGTATGAAAGTGTGTGTCAACCACTCAGATTTTTGCTGTTCATTTCCATGCATGGAATATCTGGAATATTGTGCGGAATATCTGGAACGTTCTTGGAAAGTCTTCTGGTGGAATTGGGAAATTTTTATTGGAATATCTAGAATATTTTTGGAATATGGATACCCTTGGTATGTATGTGTATAAGTATGTATCTATGTATGTATGTATTCATGTATGTTTAATACAATTGTGAATGTTTCAAACTAGGATGTATGTGCTGAACTATCTTCAGAGGCGCAGGGTGTTAGAGCGCTACGTGCATGGTAGAATAATTCGAATCAACCTGCTCATATTAAGGCGCCGCAGGTTTAGGGATGCCAATGACCCCTTTGCTGTCACAGAGAAATGTTTAGGTCGAGCTACAGACTCACGCAGGAGCTAGCCTGGGTGGTCATTGATCTGGTGCGGCCTTTCATGCGGGAGAGCGTGAGTGCCCTGGCTGTGCCACTTGAGTTGAAAGTAAGCTTACTGTAAATTTTAGAGATCAAATAGAATCTTTGGGATGTTTTGTTCATTAGGTAATCTCAATGGTTTGACTCCTTAACTTGCTTTTCACAATTCATTTATTTTTTCAGGTTTTGTGTGTTCTGCATTTTTATGCCACTGGCTCATACCAGAGGCGAAATGGCAAAATTTTTGATGTGTGTGTGGGCCAGTCCACAGTATCTGATATGATGAAGAAACTCACAAATGTCCTGAATAGGCCTGAAATATTGGGAAGATTTTTTAGGTTCCCTAGAACAGAGCAGGAGCTCAACACAGTTATTTAAAGGTGCATAGTGGGAAACTTCTTGTCGACCCCCCCACAGGAACACTCCCCCTAATATATCATTATTTAAATTTTT
>NW_026267500.1:160358-162365 GCF_000697945.3 Frankliniella occidentalis
TGTCTGTCTGCACGTCTGTCTGTCCGCACGATAACTCGAGAACGGACTGAGCGAGCGACCTGGGATTTTCAGGGTCGTTTTCTACCTAAAAAAGAGGGGGGGCTTTCATATTTTGCGGTTTTTAGTCCTTTTTCTCGAACTTATTGTTCACTACGACAATATTTAGCTTATTTTCGTCAAAAAAGACCCTCTAGCGCCTAGACGGTTAGAGATAGAGCCAAACGGACGAAATTTTTGCCCGGAGAGCTTTACTTTGACGAGTTACTGATAAAGAGAACATACAATTAAAATACTTTTTAGGAGAATTTTTGAACCTTGGAGACCCCCATTCACACCCTTAGGAGTGGTTGCCAGAATTTGCAGTAGGCGTTTCGTTCTCTAGGAGTGCACCTTAAGATACCCTGAAAATTTCAAGTCTCTAGCACATCTTCTTTTAGTGGAACAGACAGACAGACACACAGAAACAAGGTCGTTTGCATAAGCCCGCTGAATAGCTTTTTCAAAGCAGAAAGGCGGGCTAAAAACATTAAAATTACTTGTTGGAGTGCAGGGCAAATATTTTTGAAATATCTGGAATATTTTTGGAATATCTTTCAGTGTGTACATGGAATATATAAGTGGTCCACCCCTCGGGTTCTTATTTTAACGAGGTGGATGTACGCCAGACCACGTCTCACGTAACAGACTTCGCGATATCTCACGAAACACTGCGCTGCGACGCGCCTGGCATACATCTACCTAGGCCTGCGGCGCCGACATCCAAATCGGGCCAAAGGCAGAGTCGTAGATAGGCCTTCGGCTCCGAAGGACACAATTTTACCCCCAGGATCTTATTGTAACGAGTTGCCGCACCAGAGTCCATTAAATATCTGAGAAACAACATTTAAATGGTTTGTGGCCATTTTCGTGTGGATATCGCTCTCTGGCGACTAAACGGTTAGAGATAGAGCCAAACGGACAAAATTTTGGTCCTACAGGATCTACTTTGACGAGTTACTTATTAGTAGGATGTAAATAAAATAAAAAACTAGAAGTAATATTTTGGGGTTTTCGTTGTTGATTTATTGGGCAGGTCAATTTTTAAGCTAGAGGGCTCAAAATCAATACAGTTCTTGCTTTTCATGCCCGAAAGCTACGCTAAAAATTTCAGGTACGTAGCTCTAACCGTTCTCGAGTTATCGTGATCACAGACAGACACGAAACTTTTTGATCATCACCGGAGTAAAAGGCTTCGCTATCGCTCAGCCAATGAACATTAACAACTAGGTAGATGTTCGCCAGACCACGTCTCGCGTAACAGGCTTCACGATATCTCACGACACACTGTTACGCTGCGACGCGCCTGGCATACATCTACCCAGGCCTGCGGCGCTGACACCCGAATCGGACAAAAGGCAGAGTCGTAGAAAGGCCTTTGGCTCCAAAAGACACAACTAACTTACCCCCAGGATTTTATTTTGACGAGTTGCCCCACCAAAAACTGTCAAATATCTGAGGAACAACATTAAAATGGTTTGGGGTCATTTTAGTGTGGAAATCGCCCTCTGGCGACTAAACGGTTAGAGATAGAGCCAAACGGTCAAAATTTTGGCCCTGTGGGCTCTACCTTGACGAGTTACTTATTATAAGGATGTCAATAAAATAAAAAACTGGAAGTAACATTTTGGGGTTTTCGTTTTGATTTTTTGGACAGGTCAATGTTTAAGCTAGAGGGCTCAAAATCAATACGGTTCTTGCTTTTCATGCCAGAAAGCTACGTTAAAAATTTCAGGTACGTAGCTTAACCCGTTCTCGAGTTATCGTGCTTGCAGACAGACAGACACAAAACTTTTTCATCGTCACTAGTTGGCTGAGCGATTAGCGAAGCCTATTACTCCGTCTGGTCGGAAAAAACTTTTTCTGTCTGTCTGTCTGTCTGTCTGCACGTCTGTCTGTCCGCACGATAACTCGAGAACGGACTGAGCGAGCGACCTGGGATTTTCAGGGTCGTTTTCTACCTAAAAAAGA
>NW_026267500.1:166876-170063 GCF_000697945.3 Frankliniella occidentalis
AGCGGTAAAAGTTGAGGAAGTAAGGTTAGGAATCTTTGGCAGTCCCTTGGACGCTAAGGATCTCGAAGCAGTCCTTTGGACGCGGAGAGCGGCTCAAAGCAGTCCCGTAGACGCGGCGAGCGAGGTAGGGCAGAAGCAGTCCTTTGGACGCGGACGCCAGGGTAGAGTACGGAAGTCCTAGCAGTCCTTTGGACGCCGGGAGGAGCTGACGCAGTCCTTTGGACGCCGACGCGCAGGATAGCAGTCCCGGGGACGCTGAGGAGAGCCCTTTCGACGCCGACGCGAAGAAGTCCAAGTCGAGCGGACGGTGTAGAAAGTTCGAGACGGAGGCGTATAGTGCTATGTGGCATCAGAGGACCACAGTACGAGTTACGTCCTTCAAGGTAGAACCGTCGTCAGCGAGGGCACCGGGATGTCCGACGATGAAGCTACCAGCTTCACGAGCGACACGTCCAGCAGCGACAGTGACCCTAAAGAAGACCTGCACGACGACTCGGACCAGAGAGCTTTCCCCGAGCTCCGCAATCTACCGGCTCCGGATCGACGGAGACGTCGAGGCCGAGGACGACCACGTGGACGCGGGCGAGGCAGGAGACGAGGATAACTGGATCGACAGCCAGGACAACCACGTCAGCCAGAGGGACGAGTGGACACAGACGACGGACTCGGACGACCCGTACAACCACACCACGTACCCGTCCGATTCCGAGACGCCGAAGGAGCTCCGGGGCAGGAAGCTGCTCAAGACCAGGGGGTTCTACAGGGGGAGGAGGAGAATCCTGTAGGTGACCAGCGCAGAGGTTGGCGACACGACCGCCAAGAGGAGCAGCACCGTCAGCAGGCGGGGCAGCAAGGCGCCGACGGCGGACAGCAGGTGGACAACGACGGCGAACGGCAGGACGAGCAGCCCAGAAGACGGCGAGGTCGTAGCCGTTCCATGGTCCAAGCCAGGCGACGCCATGAGCGGCAGCTACAGCGCAGGGAACGGCAGCTCCAGGAGAGGGCGATGATCCTGCAAGCGCTCGAGAGGATCACCAACCGTCCGAGCGAGCACCGCAACAAAAAATATAACGACGTACCCAGGTATAGTGGGGAAACAGATTATTCAGTTTACCAGGTGCAGTTCGTCACTCTGGCCGAGGCCAACGAGTGGTCCGACCAGGACAAGAAGACCGCTCTGCTGCAGGCTCTCACAGGCAACGCCACGGATGTGATAGCCAATCTGCAGCACCAAGAGATCCCAATCACGTACGAAAGCCAAGCGCAAAAAGGACTTAAATACACTGGTCCAGGAAAAGGATCAAACCATTCGGCAGTTTGCACGCCAAGTGGAACGGCTGGGCCGGTCCTACCTCCGCAACATGAAGGAGGAGGACATCCAGGAGGCCCTAGTCCAGAAGTTCATCAGGGGCATTACCGACAAGAAAGCGGCCGCCAGGCTCGCTTACGCGGCGCTTCCAAGCCTCGACGAGGCCCTCAAGACACTCAACAGGGGACTCAGCCTCGAGGTGGAGGAGCCCAGGTTTGGCAGTGGCACTGCACGGCGTCTTTACGTGGGCGGACCCGTCGGATTACCGACTAAACTCGTCGTGGCGGCGTGGGCGTGTCCTCGTCCTCCGCGTCGCTGTCCGATGCGTCGGCGGTGGCGGTGGCCGCTGTCCCGACCAGAGGGGGATAACTCTTACCCTGGCGCATGTTTGTTTCGCTTGTTGCCTATCATCAGGCGCGCCCTCCAGATGAGGTAGTAGTGCCAACGTCTGAGTGCCAAAAACGGTCCACTAGCAGAGCGGGCGAACTCAATGCTAAAGTTCAGTCGCATTTCTGTATCGCTAGTTGCCTATTATCAGGCGCGCCTCCCAGTTGCGGTGTTGCCACCTCCGACCATTTATCGTTTCATTCGTCAGAAAGTCCAAAACGGCCAGGAGACGCGCCACCACCTCGCTGTGGCGAGTCGGCACCGCCCCGAAGCAGTGCCAGATCTAGGTCAAGCCCCCCCCCCCCTCTGCTACCGCGCTACGGCCAATAGCCCTGCAGGCACGAGCCCGTCAACCTGGTCCCGATCTCAACTTTCAAAGCACCCTCCCTCCAGTGACCTGACCGGGCCACTGCGTCGCAGTGGCGCCAAGTGAGTCCCGCAAAGAGGCCATGAAAAAAGACGATGCTCCTCGAGCCCCGAGCCGCCGCTGGAGCCGGGGGGAGGGAGGGGATGCTGTACGTTTCCCCAGGACGACGCACCTCCTTTGCTATGTTCCGTTTTTGGCCTATAGGCCGAAGCAGGTGCGGCCACGTCGAGCGTTCCATAAAAGACGCAGGTGCGGACCCGCTCTGCCCCCGCGATAGCCCCCTGGGTAGGCAAACCTGCCCTCACCTACGTCTTTTATGGAAGGACTAGTACAGCCAGTACAGCTGATTGCGTTTATGATTATGACGATTCTGAAACATTTTCCAGATCAACAAGCAGGCCCGCCCTTCCGCCAAACGAAGTTGCCAGCTCCGCTTCGCTCCGCCGGCAACTCCGTTCGGCAGGGGCCGGGGCTGCTTGGCCTGCCGGTGGCGATGGTCGGGCCTGCGGCCCGACCATTTCTGTCACGCGATTTGCTGAGAAACATGACCGAATGATGTAGCGGGCCTTCGACCCGTCGTCTTTGAGTTTGCCCCAAAGACTCGAGAAAGGGATGTAACGGTGAAGCACCGTGACTACAACCCACCCTTCTGCTTAGAAAACGTTTTTTGGGGGTGGGGGAAGAGTTTCCTTTCTATTTTGCGGTTTTTAGGCCTTTTACTACAACTTATTTTTCACTATGGCAATTTTTAGCTTATTTTTAGCCCGCTCTTTTGCTTAAAAGCTATATAAGCGGGCTTATGCCATCGCCTCTGTGTCTGTCTGTATGTCTGTCTGTCTGTCTGTCTGTCTGTCTGTCCGTTTCCCAAGAAGGACGTGCGCTAGAGGTTTGAAATTTTCAGGGTATTATTATTGTCCTGGCAACCACCCCCGAGTGGGTCTGAGGGGGTAACAAAGAAATAGGGGTCGGTCCAAGAAGTGGAAAAAAAAATATTTTTTTTATGGTCTCCTAAGGGGTAACTCGTGACAGTACAGCCCGTTGGACAAAAATTTCGTCCATTTGGCTCTATCTCTCACTGTTTAGGCGCTAAAGCGAGTTTCTCTCACGAAAGTGGCCCAAAAATA
>NW_026267500.1:170113-171730 GCF_000697945.3 Frankliniella occidentalis
CAGACAGACAAAGTTTTTTTCGACCAGACGGAGTAATAGGCTTCGCTAATCGCTCAGCCAATTATGTTTCAATAATGTTTCTTTTGTGAATGCAACCTTGGGGCATTTTCATTCTTTGTCATTATTGTAATGTTAGACTACTCTAAACAACGCTTTATATAATCGTATTTTCCTCTGTAAATGTAGCGCTTGTTTTATTAACTGTTAATGTGAGCGTTGACTATTGTTGAAGAAGTTTTCTTGTGTTTATGTGTGTGTACCTTTGGTTGTAATGCCTCCTCACTATTTTTTATCAATGTTGTATATTCTCTTGTGAATTTATTACTTACCAAACCTTTTGGGCAATTTCATATTATGTTCTCATTGTTATGCTACTCTAAACAAAGCTCTAAATAATTGTACTTTCTATAGTTATTTTTGTACCTGTTGAAGTGTTCACTATTTTCTATGAGTTTATTCTTGTGATCATGTGTACCTTGTTTATGGTACTTAAATATGCCTTAACTGTTTTGTATGTATCTGGGATGTGTTTTTTTGTGAACATTTTTACTTATTTGTTTTTGTACTACTCTAAGGAAGCTTTAATTAAGTTTACATTAGTATTTTGATTAAATTTTTTGTTTCTTATAAATACTGGATTTGTTAAAATACAATGAAAAGGTTCACAGTACTGTTATAAAAACAAGTTCCTTTAAATTGCTTCATTCTGTCACAATGTCCCCCTCCCCCTTCCCCCAACCCTTTCCCACACATGCCATTTATTGTGCTAGCAGTGCATGGTTCCCACGGGGAAGGGTGAGCACACAGGGGCATAGCTGCGTAGTTATTAAGACTCCCATACATAGGTAAATTCAGCCCATAGCCAACTGCTAGTAACATTTGCTGGTAAGAGATTGCCACATGCCACAAAGGAATCCTTGAGATAAGTAGGACGTGTGGGCTTGTGAAAGAGGCTTCTTTTCCTTTTCTAAGAACTCATCAACATTACCAAACATATTGTAGTATTATGAGGTTTCATTAAACCTCTCATAGAAAACCATAACCTAAGCTGTCAATCCAATCATAACATAGCAGACGGCTGCAGCTGGTTGGTCACGGCCTACTCAACTCTTACCCTTCGGTGGCGCCACCTTCAAACCCATACCTGACACTAACTCCTATTATTGTTTTGTGATCAACACGTTACTGTGCGTCGCAAGGCGCGGGATCTTGACTAAAAGCCGGCTGGAGCCCAGGGCTCTTCGCCACACTTCTACTTGACTTTGACTTGTAATCACTCACACTGTAAAAAAAATCCATCTTAATTTTAAGAACACGTGTTTGGAAGCAATTTACAAAACAAATTTGCTCTTAAATTTAAGAACAAATGTTTGATGAAAATTAAGAACATGTTTTGAAAATTACGAACGTGTTATGAAACGACAAAAATGCTTTACTGTTCCAGCCTAACGCAAAACTGGAAAATATTTAGTTCTTGTTCCTACGGACAGATGTTCAAACCCGACTTTGTACACATTATAGTTATTTACCTTAATATACCTGGGTGGATTCGAACCTCGGACCTTTGGGTTCGGATCCTGACGCCTTAGACCGCGCGGCTGTCGGGACATACCTGTG
>NW_026267500.1:174309-175935 GCF_000697945.3 Frankliniella occidentalis
AACATGGTTAATGATGGCATGCCTATTGGCGCAGCGTCGTCTGTTATTGTTATTTAGAAAAGTATCCAAACCTTACAATTTGATTTAAAATTTTTAAAACAAACCAACTAGAAATTAATGAAATCAACATCAATATTCGACAACAATAATGATGGTGCTCAAAATGCCGTGGGTTGGTTAGATGATGTTAATAAAAAAAAAAGTGTCGGTGAAGGATCCCTAACTTGAAAAGCTGAAATATCGGGCATACCAGTAGCTCATTACCTACCAGTGAGTACGCAACAAATCTTGGTGTCAGAGTTTCATATGGAATTACCTTATGTACATAATCAAGCCCTGTTTCTTTTCCAAGGAATTGCTTCTTATGGAAATTAACAAATTCTGACTTGGAGGGCAAAGTCCGCCAACCCTGCCGAGTCAGACAGTTTTCAATTGGAGGTCCCAGTGCAGCTCTAAAGGAGGTCAGCTGCATCGAGGCAACCAAAATTTCTGAATGTGAAGACTGTAAGCTACCACAAGAAGTCATTTGATCTTCAAGACTTATGGAAGAAGTATGATGAGGACGAGAAACGGGTTGGATCCATTCCTGGTGTCGACATGGTCTTCTGCCCAGTCCGTACCTCCTGTGAGGACGTAAGTTGTCTTTTCTGTTTTTAGACGATGCAGTCTATACCAGCAGGTTTGGCGCGCGAGGGAGTGGTGCGTTATGCTTCGTCCCAACTTCCCCCCGCCCGCCAACAATCACTACTGTGCGCTAGGCCACGCCCCATTCAGGCGCTCCCAGCCCCACAAACAATATACACTCAACACTCCTCCAAGCCTGGCCTGAAGGTGGCCCAGGCCAGGGCGCAGGGCCGCCGAGGCCTCGACTCCAACGACGAGCACCTCTGGTTGCTCGGTCTAGCGCTCGTCCGAAGCGAGGGCGATCACCACGTCGCCGTTTACTCGCCCAACAACTGCCTGGTCTGGCAAGGAAACTCATAAGAAGTGTTAGCCCCCGATTTTGTTCCGCTTTAGGGGTTTTGTAGCAGTGTCAGTAAAGACGGACGACAACAACGCACAAGGCAGTGATTCTCAAAACAAAACTCGTAACTACTCTAGTTCTAGAAAGCAATAACGTATTTAATTAGTAGCAATAATTTTGTTTTATATTTTCTTTTATTTGGATCGTCTATTTGTTAACACGCTGTGTTAACGTTTTTTTTATTAACGTTGTCTCAACTTTAAGATTGAAGGCTGGGGCATTTTGAGAATCAAGTCTCCTACTGTGAGGGAATTTTGTATGCATCGCTGTCCATGGTGTGGGGCGAAAGTCTTTCCCCACTTTTATGTCAATCAGTACAAAATAACCCTGTGCAGAATTTGTCACAAGTGCTCATGTGATAAGTGCATGCTCTACTACGATGGGAAGGATACCCCAGATAATCTTTGTGAGTGTATTACACAGCCTTTTACTTATCAAAGTTTCAATTTTGTTCATGACTTAATCTTTGTTTGTTTTTTTGCTCAGTGTGTGACGTAATGAAAGGTCAAAAGTTATACGAGCTCAGCCATACTGACTCGTTTCTAGAGGAGCTGGACAAATACAGCAATCAGTACCTCCTCGAAATTAAAGATGCATGGGAA
>NW_026267500.1:176870-177933 GCF_000697945.3 Frankliniella occidentalis
CGGCACACACAGCCAAAGATGTTCAGCGTATGAAAAGAATACTTCGTTTGTTGAGTTTTGATTACGAAGTAGACAGAAAAGGTACCTGGCAAAAAGATGGCCCAAAGCGAGCCATCACTCCAACGGGCCGAAGGCCCGTTTTCGGATAGAAGATGTATTACACCATATAAATTCAGAAGGGACGGGCCTTCGGCCGGCAGGCAGGCCAAGCTGGGCCCGCTCCCTGCCGAACCGAGTTGCCGGTGGAGCGAAGCGGAGCTGGCAACTTGGTTTGGCGGAAGAGCGGGCCCAGCTTGTTGTCAAAAAAGACCCTCTAGCGCCTAAACGGTTAGAGATAGAGCAAAACGGACGAAATTTTCGTCCAGAGGGCTCCACCCTGACGAGTTACCCCTTAGGGGAACGTTAAAAATACTTTTTGGAAGAATTTTTGAACCTTGGATACCCCCATTCATACCCTTAGGGGTGGTTGCCAGGATTTGCCGTAGGCGTTTCGTTCTCTAGAAGTGGACCTTAAGATACCCTGAAAATTTCAAGTCTCTAGCACATCTCCTCCTAGTGGAACAGACAGACACACAGACAGACACGAGGTCGTTTGCATAAGCCCGCTGGATAGCTTTTTCAAAGCAGAAGGGCTGGCTAAAAATCACCGATGTGGACTGTGCCTGATGAATCTTAGCAATCGCCGCTTCACCCGCTTCAGACTGGTGCTACGCATTCATCCAAAGACCTCACACTGCACAAAGAGTACAAGTTACTAGACATTGAACTTCGCGACGAAAATGGGTTCAATGGTGGGACCTACAAAAGAGCAATTAGGAAACTAGAAGTCAAGAAGAGAAAACCAAACAGGACAATCACAATTAAATTCCCGAACCCAGTGTCTTTACTAAGCGACAATATCATTGCTGCAATGAAGGAAAGGATTGCCAACAAAAAAAAATCCAAAATATGTAGTCCAAAAGGTAACAACTCGTGAAAGAGCTGACGGAATAGGTTCGTACGACATGATTGACTTCAAATGGACATAAATGGGGAAACATCCGGAGGTCCCCCCCTCTGGGAG
>NW_026267500.1:186778-191147 GCF_000697945.3 Frankliniella occidentalis
TCCGTGTCATACAGAGCAGACTGTAACTTGAAAAATTGTTGGATATAAGTCGAATACAGCTCTTAGCCAAACCAAGAAAGTACACTTCATACTGCTATGGCCTGACCGTAGGCTAAGAATACGGTGCAGACCGTAGGCAAACCGTACCTGCCTAGGGTATTTTTCACAGTGACCCATCCATGCATGCGTGCGCACGGTAACTACAGGGACCCTCGATCTGCGCATTTACACCCGCCCGAACCGCTAAGTATAGTCGTCCAACGGTAACGGTCGATTTGCCTCTAGCTCTTGTGGGCTCTAGCTCTTGTGACGACTAGCTCTTGTGAACTCTAGCTCTTGCGACGACTAGCTCTTGTGGATCTAGCTGTTGTGGCTCTAGCTCTTGTGAATCCTAGCTCTTGTGAAGGCCGTCGGAGCAGAGCAGCGCTGCCCGAACTGCTTCACAAGTTTCAACGTGAGTTGTGTCTACTTAATTTGAATAATTCATGTTGTCAGGAGCATTAATTAACTTTTCTTTTCAGAAACTGGAGGGATGCGATCACGTCACCTGTAAATCCTGTGATACACACTTCTGCTACCACTGTGGGGAGTTGATCTCAACGAAGCGTCCCTATGATCACTTCGACGAAGGCAATTGCACTAATCCCTTCTATTACCTTTAACATCTCATTTCATATCAGTGCATTTGGTTGCTTTGATTGTGTAGGTTTAGAGGTTTGATGACCTCGCTGCAGGGTACACTGTGTCTACCCAGACTCTGCAGTGAGGTCTAAAAATGTTGTAAGCCCATAATTTCTCCATCCTTTTTTTTTCATTAATAAGTTGCTTTTGCTACAGTTAAAACTTGACCTAGAAATTCCTAGTGTCTTAATTTCTCTCTTTGTCTTCTGCATCTTAAGTAATCTTATGTTATTTAAAACATTGGAATCGGCAACTATAGGTTGAACAACTTTGTCTCACTGCAGTCTTTTTTTTTTTTTTTTGTCATCAAATCAAAAAGTTTCACTTGAGATGTTTTGTGTGATCTAATGTCAGGATTCTGGGCCATATTTTATGTTATTATTTTAAATGTGATCTAGTTGGAGTCAACTCCAGTAGCCTTTTTTTTTCAATAGCTCCTTTTTTTAGCTTCACTTGACCCAAATATTTTGAGTGTCATTATTTCTCTCTTGGTCCAGTTAGTAAATATTTGTAAACATTTTTGAATGGCTATATATTCTCAACTGCTATTTTTATTAGTTATAATTCCTTCATACTGTAGGCTGTGCTGTGATGTCTTTAAGTTTGTAATAGGGTATTCCAGGCTATCCAAAACGGAAGTAGGAAAAGAACAAACTCACTTACTTTTCTGTTTCCGTGATGACTCTAATTGGTTGAGCTGATCACGTGCCACGACGGCGTTTCAGGTATGAAAAACGCTGCGACGCGCCTGGCATACATCTACCTTGGCCTGCGGCGCTGACACCCGAGTCGGGTAGAGCAAAAATGTACTCAAAGATTAGGGCATTTCGGGTAAGCGGAGCGGCGGAAACGGAACCGGCCAGTTCACCGCTGGTTGCATCTCTGCTGCTGATGCGCGGGGGAGAGGGAGAGGCGGCGGGGCCGCGCAGAGTCTACTGCGCATGCGAAGTTCGCAGGCTTAGACGGATCTAGCAGCCGTCCGGCCGTTCCGTTTCCGCTGCTTCGCTTCTTACCCGGAATACCCTATAGACTCTGCGTCGCCCCGCCGCCTCCCCCTCTCCTCACCCCCGCGCATCAGCGGTAGAGATTAGAGCCGATAAAGAGCCACGGTTCCCAGCCGCGCGGTCCTACCGACGGGAGCTCGGGAACCCCCCGGCCCGAGCGGTTCCCCGAGCCGAGCCGGGCGGAGGGGCGCTCGGGGAAACCACGGGGACCCTTGGAGGGCCTTAGTCACTCAATTAGAGTTGTCAGGTGCGATCCCATCAGCCGCCTCCGTGGCTCCGGGGTTCCGCACTCGGCCACGGAGCGGAACATCTCATGTTCGAAACCCGCTGCGGAAACTTTTTTTTGCAGCGGGAACTTAAACATTTTCTGCAGTCAAAGGCAGAACGGAGCAATATTATTTCCCTACAGACTGACTTTGCGGTACATAGTTGCTTAACAACGCCATCGCTCCCATCGTGAAGAAATATTGTTTACCAATTTTATGATTAAACTTTAAATCAGGGCCGAAACACGGCCACACTCAGCACAGCCCAAAGTATAACAATTAGTTTAAAACTTAGAAAATATTTTCCCGCATTTCGTTGATTGTCGGCAGGTCACTCGGCAGGTGAGTGTCGACCGTCGACCTACCCTGTTTGGCTTATTTTGCCGCAGGATTTGCTAACGTGTTAATAGAAACAATCCCAACTTGACAGAAAATGAACAACTGAGACACAGAAACAAAATCGTAAGCTTTTCCAAAGAGTCCTTTGGGTTTGTCCAAGTCCCGTTCGCGACTCGAGATGGAGGCCCCCTCGCCCTCGGCCGGCGGCCGGCGGGCCAGCCCGAAGGACCGCTCGGGTTCTCCCCGGGAGCCGCCCGAGGTCCGTCGGTAGGACTGGGCGCTGGGAACCGTGGCTCTATATCACGACGTGTAGAGATGCAAGCAGCGGTGGATTAGGCAGTTCCGCTTCCGCCGCTCCGCTTACCCGAAATACCCTATATCAGATACCTTCCAGAGGCTCTTGATTGGCGTGGTTCGTACAGGAAGAATAGGGTGTTCCAGGCAATCTGAAACGGAAGTAGGAAAAGAACAAACTCACTGACGTTTCTGTTTCCGTAATGGCTCTGATTGGTCGAGCTAATCACGTGCCTCCGCGGCCTCTCAGGTATGAGAAACTGTCAGGTCAGTTTCGAGCTCGCTGCCATATTTGAGAGGTTAGAATGAGCACCTTACCCCATTCGGCGGAACCATAACAAAGCAGAAGCCTCTAGTCGCTGAAATATCTCAAACGCCCTTAGTTTGGTGTTATTTTTGATAAAACTTGTATGGTAGGGAGTTAATTTTTCACACCGAAGACGATAGGACTACTCATTTTAACCGAAACGCACGAGAAAATTTGCATGTTATGGTTCCCACTACGCGCTGCCACCTCGCCACCGAATGGGGTAAGGTGCTCATCAGACCAAACTACCATGGTAATTTCTCATACTGAGCAGGCGGAAACAGGTCAATCGGTGAGTTTGTTCTTTTTCACTTCCGTTCTAGATAGCCTGGAACACCCTATTTGCAGTTGACAATTGATTATTGTGGAATGAAGATCACCTTAATTTCTTTTCCTGTATTATTAACTAACACTGGAGCAAATGACCATTCTGTTAGAGCACTTAGAGTCAGTTGGACCTTCCCTTAATTCCAGTCAAAGACCAAAAATATTGGCTCATGCTTAAAAATACTTTGTGCATTTGCGATTGATAGTGAATTGTCACAGTACCGTTCTAATCTGCCACTCATTCCTGACATAAAGGGTAGGAAGAGAAATGCAATTTCAACCAAGCCATTGCCCCTTGAGAAAAAATAAATTATCACGTGTTTTACCATAATTAAATGAATAAAAGAAATTGCAACTATAAACTAGCTATGTATGTACGCCAGACCACGTCTCGCGTAACAGGCTTCGCGATATCTCACGGAACACTGTTACACTGCGACGGGCCTGGCGCACATATAGCTAGGCCTGCGGCGCTGACACCCGAGACGAGTTTGTGGGAGGGTATTCGGGAACAGAGCCTTCCGGCTCCAAAATTTGACATACTCACTGCATTTGTTTGGGAATTTTTACTCTAAAATTAGGGAAATTAAACTTCTACTGTTCGACTAAAAGTTCGAATTTTGATTAGTTACCCCACCGGACACCATCAAATATCAGAGAGTTAACATTCAAATGTTTTGGGGTCATTTCCGTGTGTAAAACGCCCTCTGGCGCCCAAACGGTTAGAGATAGACCCAGACGGGCAAAATTTTGGTCCAATGGGCTCTACTTTGACGAGTTACCTCTAAGAGAGATGTAAAGAAAACATATTTTAAAAGATATGTTTTGGGGTTTTTGATTTTGATTTTTTGACACGTCAATTTTTGAGCTAGAAGGCTCAAAATCAATACTGTTCTTTCTTTTTATGATGCAAAATTACAATAAAAATTAGAGTCTTCTAGCTTAAACCGTTTCCGAGTTATCGTGCGTTACAGACACACATACAGACAGGCAGACAGACAGACGCGAAACTTTTTGATCAATACTGGAGTAATACGCTTCGCTAATCGCTCAGCCAATCAAAAAAGTACTCTTCAGTCAGTGTCCACGAGACAAGTATGGAGACATCAAATAACACATACAAAGTTCTTAAACTACTTACATACACAAGT
>NW_026267500.1:191197-191737 GCF_000697945.3 Frankliniella occidentalis
CACGGTTCCCAGCCGCGCGGTCCTACCGACGGGAGCTCGGGAACCCCCCGGCCCGAGCGGTTCCCCGAGCCGAGCCGGGCGGAGGGGCGCTCGGGCAAGAGCTAGAGTCCACAAGAGGTAAAGTTCACAAGAGCTACAGGCAAGTCGGCTGTTACCGTTTGCCGACTATAGTCAGCGGTTCGCGTAGGAGCAAGTGCGTAGATCGAGGGTCTGTGTACTTGTGCGCATGCGTCCATGGGCTGGTTGCGGCTCACTATTTTAGCTAATATTTGTTGTTTTGATGGCGGAAAATAAATGAGTGTCAGATTTTAACATATTTAGGATTCCCCAGTAGGATAACATGGGGGATTTAGATGGGTTAATAAGAGTTGGCAGACACCCAAGCACGGTATGGAAAATAAAGCACTCAGCTAAGTCGATCGGTGGGCGTCTGCTAATTCAAATTAACTCAAATTCACCCATTGTATCCTCTTGTTGAATCCTAAATATGTTAAAATTCGAGGGGTCGCCGACTCGCCTGAGCCGTGTACCCAGTACTAT
>NW_026267500.1:196252-196701 GCF_000697945.3 Frankliniella occidentalis
CTTCTGCATCTTAAGTTATCTTATGTTATTTAAAACATTGGAATCGGCAACTATCGGTTGAACAACTTTGTCTCACTGCAGTCTTTTTTTTTTTTTTTTTGTCATGACGTAATGAAAGGTCAAAAGTTATACGAGCTCAGCCATACTGACTCGTTTCTAGAGGAGCTGGACAAATACAGCAATCAGTACCTCCTCGAAATTAAAGATGCATGGGAACACCAAAACCGTAAGGTACATGATTCGCAGTGCGGGGCGGTTCACAAGAGCTAGGATTCACAAGAGCTAGAGCCGCAACAGCTAGGATCCACAAGAGCTAGGCGTCGCAAGAGCTAGAGTTCACAAGAGCTAGGCGTTGCAAGAGCTAGAGTCCACAAGAGGTAAAGTTCACAAGAGCTACAGGCAAGTCGGCTGTTACCGTTTGCCGACTATAGTCAGCGGTTCGCGTAGGA
>NW_026267500.1:196751-205748 GCF_000697945.3 Frankliniella occidentalis
AATCAAAAAAGTACTCTTCAGTCAGTGTCCACGAGACAAGTATGGAGACATCAAATAACACATACAAAGTTCTTAAACTACTTACATACACAAGTAAAAATGAACCCTCTAAGAAATCGAGTGCTTACAGGGGAACAAAGCAATTTAAAAGCATTCCAGGGAAAACATATAAAAAATGGAACCAGGGATTTAACCACAGCAATAGAAAGTGGCCACCAGATTTCAAACAGTTTGCGGAACTGAAGGCAATTTAAAAAGGGAAAGAAACAAAAGGCACCAAAGGCAAAGCTAAAGTACTAGATTCAAGTGGAAACCTGACTCCTTGAATCATGGTAAAAACTGGGGTGCCTGGGTGATCACAGTATACACCTCACTTGAAACAGATGAAATGAACATAAAACAGGTTTTCAAACTACTTAGGGACAGAAATACGGATAGAAAGCAATACAAGATTTATGGCTACTTTTGTCAATAGTCTAGATAATAAGAATGAAATGCTGATATTCTCTATGGCTCACACACAAAAGCAAGACACAAATAACAAGGTAGATGTACGCCAGACCACGTCTCGCGCAACAGGCTTCGCGATACCTCACGAAACACTGTTACGCTGCGACGCGCCTGGCATACATCTACCTTGGCCTGCGGCGCTGACACCCGAGTCAGGTAGTGCAAAAATGTGCACAAAGATACAAGCCTCCGGCCCGTCAACGCCCGTCACTTCGACTAACTATGCAGGTACATTTTTTCGCTTATTTTCGTCTAAAACACCCTCTAGCGCCTCAACGGTTTGAGCTAGAGCAAAACGGACAAAATTTTCGCCCGTAGGGCTCTACTTTGATGAGTTACCCATGAGGACACCATAAAAAAAATATTGTTAATAAACGTCATTTTTGGGACCTGTTGTTTTCGATTTTTTAAAAATCCAATTTTTGAGCTAGAATGCTCATATTCGAACTCGATCTGTCTTTTTATGATACAAAACGACCCTGAAAATCCCAGGTCGCTCGCTCAATTCGTTTTCGAGTTTTCGTGCGGACAGATACACAGACAGACAGACAGACAGACACACAGACAGACAGACAGACAGACAGAAAAAGTTTTTTCCGACCAGACGGAGTAATAGGCTTCGCTAATCGCTCAGCCAATGAACTGCTGTGACACAAGAGGCCGTGATAATTTTTAAAAAACTATTGATTCAACACAGAAAACAGAGGCAGCAATAAATACTATCAAGACCCATAAAAAAATGGAATATGAAAGAAATCGAGAAGATTAAAGAGGCAACATGTGTCTGAAGAATATTACAACAAAGGCAACAGTCCAGCATACTTACAAGTTATACAAATTATTGCCTTTGGTCTACAATAAATCGACATGCCATAGAGAGCGCAGTACAATTTAAATGTATAGAACAGGCAAACATTCAAGGGAAAACATTAAAAAATAGAATGTAACAAAACATGAACAAAACAAAAACTGTGGCAATCCCTTTGACATTCAAATGAATGTATGAATGCAACTGCCAAGTCCAAAATGAAAAATGCTGAGTCACCACAGAGGGGAAAAATACATCCCAACTCCTTAGCTAAGAAATGAAGTAAAATACGAACATAAACTGCTTACAAGCTACAGACAGTACGTCAAAAGGTCAAACATTACTTGGAATGTTAAAAAATAAATGAAAACAAACACCCCAGTGCCCAGTCACTGGTGATTACACCACAGCAGCAATCAGTGAGCACCAGATGACAAACACTTTCAGAAGTTTCAGTACACAACAGAACTGAAGGCAAATTAAAAAGGAAAAGAAACGAACTGCACCAAAGGCAAAGCTAGAGGATAAGATTAACACAGTCACGGTGCCTATGAAAAAGCGACAGATGGCGCTGCATGTACTTTCCTGGCCACTGTGTGGCGGGGGAGAGGAAGGGAAGGCCACTGGCGCCAGGCGTTAGGGTGTGGTCACCCGGTCGATATTTGACCTAAATAATATGCTGCAAAGAATTAAAGGCAAACAGTAAAGCCAGAAGGGCTGTAACGTGTAAGTGAAACATTTGACGGTTGCCTGTATGGGAAATCCATTGCGGTTCGTAAACCGCTTATTCGATACCGAATAATTTGGGAAAGTTAATAACAAAGGCAGGTGCTGAATAATTGAATGTAAAGAATAGCACAACAGGCGCGTGGTGTACAGAGTGATTAAAGCAAGTTGCAGCATACCTAACCACTTAATAACTTAATTAACTTAAATGTTTTACATAACCAGATAGTAGAGTCTATTGAAGTAGTTAGATACATGTACATAGTGGGGCATGTTTATCCACTACAGGTCAGCGGTGAAGTTCGCGAACAAGTGCCTGGCGAGTAGGCCCAGGGCGTCGGGGGTGCCGAGTCCCTTGCGGAACCTGAACTGGTTGGAGTCGAAGAGGCCCTCCCGCTCCATCCACCACTCGAAGCGCGGCTTGAACATTCTCTCGAAAACCTGAAAGAGGACAGAAGCAAGGCCGATAGGGCGGTAAGAAGAGGCCAGGTTGGCGTCCTAGCCGGGCTTGAGGAGCATGAGGAGGAGAGTTCGCTTCCAAGCCTTGGGAACCACAACGTCGGTCCAGAAGTAGTTGAAGAGGTCGAGGAGATAGCTCATAGCCTCGGGGGGCAGGGCCCGGAGAATAGCGATGGACGCTGAGGGGTCGCCCACTCTCCTGAGCCGTGTACAGAGTATTATATGTTATGAGTATTATGCATATTATGAATATTATGGGTATTATGAAAATTATGAATAGTAAATGTTATGGGTATTATGAAGTATTATACAGTATTATATAGTATTATGAATTATTATGTTTGTATTATGGTGCATAATATACATGGAAAAGTCACTTACTCCACTGAAATTTTCAAATACGGTAATATCCTTGAAGTAAGCGTGTACGCACATGGGGAATAGGTTTTTTAAGCATTTGCAACTGCTGTTGAGTTAGGTAATTGCATGTGATAACTGTGAGTTAAACACTTACAAGTAATACAGTTGCGAATGGCTTGACAGTGTACAGCAAATTCAGCCCTGCACATAGCAGCCGTATAAATCACCTTTAGCTGCATCGCTCGTCCCCTCAAGAAAGCACGTATCTCTTGCGTGCGTTTCAGAAAGTACTCATCCACTGGGTACGATTTAGAAAGCACGCAACTCTTGGGCACGAGTCAGAAACTACGTAAGTCAATTTTTTCACTAGTCGAGATTTTTTGCTCTTTTGATAGAGGATTTGATTTTAAACGGAATAAGCTAAAAATCTCGACTTGTAAAAAAAAAATCGACTTGCGAAACGCGTAGATGATCTAGATTTTGAGCAGAAAAACACATTAAATAGGGGTCACGGTGGGAATGAGGGTGGGGGTGGGGGTCCGCATCAGCTCAAAATGGTTACAAAATTATAGTTTTTGTTTTTGCTGGTATATTGTGAAAAAGTATTGGATATAATGAAGTATAATGCGTATTATGGGAGTATTATGGAGTATTATGATTCTATTATGATAGTATTATGGAGTATTATGAGGTATTATGCAGTATTATGGGTATTATGAAGTATTATAGTTATATTATGAGACCGTGTACGGAGTATTATGAGAGTTGGCGACCCCTCGATTTTGAAGTGTTGGCAATGAGTACATTTACTTTACACAACATTTGGGTTACCAGTGTAGTGACCTCCATACTCAGTGAATTTTAATGTTACGTTTCACTTCAAAATTGTTACCAGATCTTAATTCCATGAGACAACCATGTTGATCTCAATGAAGCTCAAAGAATGCACAATAGAACCCTATCCAGCATTCGGGTCCATGTAGAAAATTCTTTCTGCTATGTCAAGATGAGGTTCCCCAGATTAAAATACTTCCGGTCTCTTGTGACGGAATATGCCATTGACCACATAGTGTCATGTTTTGTCCTTCACAATTTTCTTACCTTACATAGGGAACCTGCACCTGTGTTTGTAAGCCAGAAGAAACTCCTTGAAACTCAGATTGATTTACATGCGAAAGTTTGATGTTAAATTAAATTGTTAAATCTGTTTTACATTAAGGATATTCCCCCCGCACCTGCTGGGAATTTGGAAGATCATCACCAGGATGCAAATAACAATGCCATTGGAGCAGATGGAGATCTGGACCTGGGTGACCATCCGTTGCTTTTGGAAGCTCGTCTTCGTGGGGAGGAAAAGAAAGAGGCCATTGCTCAATGGCTCACAGAAAACAGATGGGATTAGTTGCATAGTTTGCATAGTTTACTTATACGATTGTTGTAATTTTCAGTTTCTACTTCAGAATGTGAACTTTCCACTACTTCTAAATTAATAGTATGGAAAAATATTTTTTTCTTTCAGTCTACTAGTTTGGGCTTATATAACAAATGAGTATCACATTTTTATATTGTAGCGTCAGGTAGTGACTGGGTAAAGGAGACACAGGATTTACTGAATCACTGGATTTATTAGTACTAGCAGGAACGATACAGGCACGGAGGAACACGACTGGACTCGACCGAGACTGCAAGACGACCGAGCTCTGTTGGCTCGCGCTGTGACGCTCGCTGCTTTCAAACAATCCCGCGGAGGTCCCTAGGAGAGGCTAGCTGGCTCTAGAGGCCAACTCATGAGAATGTCAGCGTTGATGATCAAAGGGCTTTACTTGTCTCTAACATTACAACTTCCCCTCTCTTTAACGAGAGGCGTGCGTACCACCCCAAAATAAAGAGGGACCTCCGAAGGTACTTTTCCAGTGGAACGATTCCTCATTTGGCAAGTAGTTAGGAAAACAGCTGAGGGCTCGACAACCTAATTAAGAACGTTCATCTTTTCAATCAAAGGCCGTCTTGAGATGTCACGACTGGCGGCGGCACCGGGGCAGCGGACTCCTCTCCATACAGGGCCGATTCCACCCTTCTTGCGGTGCAGCCTCCAGGACGATAGCACAGAGAGTTAGACTCCTCTCCATACAGGGCCAGAGATCCCTCTTGCAGTGCTACCCGTCACGAGGCTCTGATGACGGCCGGCCAAGCCTGATGACTTAGGACAGGAACGGGACATCTTTGCACAAATAAAAATAGAATACAATACATTATTACACAAAAATAAATTAACTTATTGGCCAATATCACAAATAATAATAATAAAAAAAATACATAAGGATGCATTGGGTATCGCGCTTGCGCTTATTGGGAAAATCTCACTAAAAATCACAGCAGCAGACTTTCCAAAGTTGTCTCAATCCATGATTTTTGTAGGAAAATACGATCCAATTTTGCCAAATGTCACTAAGTACCAAGCTTCAGATTCTAGGGCAGTATTAGATTCCTTAACATCTTTGGCATCGAAATCTTCCTCGAATTTCTTGTCGCCCCACATCATCAAATCAAAACCAGGGCGGTAATGAAGAAACAGAACATTTGATTCCTTGCCGTTTTTAGAGATTCTTTTTACAGATTTTATTCTAAACCCAACATTGGCAGGCACACTGTAAAAATTCTTTGTCACGATGATGAAAATACCATAGCTAAGTTTTAGTACAGGGGTGTCGTCATGGGTTTTTTCGTCACATGATTAAGGTTTTCTCGTCACCGTGGCGAGAAATTTCGTGACGACAGCCCTGTACTAAAAATTAGCCATGGTATTTTCGTCATCGTGACAAAGAATTTTTACAGTGCAGTTGGTAAGATTTGACGTACACTTGTTTAGCGTCACATCGACGTATGCCTGCAGAAGTGGCGTATCTGAGAAGAGGCGCGGAACACTGGCGGATCTGCGCGGGCACGCTCCACCCGGGCGTATCTAGGAAGGGACAGTCATCAAAAGCGGATCTGCTTTTCGGCCGATCTGCAGTCAACTTTGGAGGCCTATTGCTCATCGTAGGTATGTCGTATAGTATTGAGTGATGTCAAAAATCAATCACGAGGATATAAACCTTAATATGAGACCGCAGTCAATACTGTAAGACATGCATACGATGAGCAATAGGCCTCCAAATTTGACTGTGCAGATCAGCCGAGAAGCAGATCCGCCTTTGATGACCGTCCCTTCCCAGATACGTCCGGGATGGCCGGGCAGAACCGCCAGTGTTGCGTGCCTCTTTACAGATACGCCACTTCTGCAGGCATACGTCGACATGTAAGTTTCTTCCGAAAAGACATCTGCAAATAAATTAAAACTTGAAAACATGGTAACATTACAGAACTTATGACACTTGTTTAAGTTAGCAAATTACTTACAGTGAATACTCTTAGCTAACAAAACTTGAATCCTGTTCACAAAAAGAAAAAAAACTATGGATTAGAATGATACAATTGAGCACAGAAGCCTGGCAAAAGAAAAGCACATTAAACATTGTGCACATAGGGGCAATGACAATGTCACTTAACGGAAAAAATCAATGTAGCAACGTTGCATCATGTATTAAACAGCGTTCAAAGTAACGTTTTTGACCAATATAAATATCATAAAAATTTTCTAGAATGATCATAAAGACGTTTTATGTCGTTTGGTGTACTCTAGGCGGGTCTCCAGCGGTTCTAGCGGAAAGATTTGCGACATTGCCACATCAATACATAATCTCGCAAACACGTGGACTACACGTCTCATGCAGCAGCGATAACGACGCAGCCATCAATGCCCGGACAATTTTGGGCACTTTAAATTAATTACAAAAACCCCCAAAATTACCAAAACCTTGTTAAGAAATTGAAACACGTTCACAAAAGATATAACCCGGATTGGTCTACCCTACCTAACGAAACAATGGTGTAGTGCGGATGGCGGATCCCGTGGCTCTTTCCCTCTCTATCCCTCACCATTCAGTTTTCACCAAACAGTCAATCTACAGAAAACTGCTAGGTAAAAGAGAAAGAGTCACGCAATCCGCCTTGCGCAATACACTATTCTTTCCTTGGAAAAACGAATGCAGTACTTACAAATTAAAGCGAACCAAATCAGATCTCACGATCAGATTGCGCGGTGACAGGAAGATAGCTCACAGATGAATTGGATGATTCACAATCAATGGCCAGCACCAGCTGAGATCATATAAATTAAAACACTTTCAGAAAAGATGTAACCCGAATTGGTCTACCCTACCCCCTACCCAATGAAACAATGGTGTAGTGCGTATGCCCGGGACAAAATAAGAGCTGAGCTAGAGCTCACGATACCGCCGAGACGTGTCAAAGTGCTGAGCGCACGCGCACATTGCTGGTATTTACTGACGCAGATATATTCAGCACTAGTCAGTTCCAATGTTTGCTGAGACCAAGACAGTTGCAAGCTAAGAGAAACACGAAATAACGTTCCGGTTTGCATCAGCTTCCGGAAAGAGATAACGAATGAATGGAAAGAACTGCAGTGGCACTCTTCTTTAAATTCAGCTATGTTCAGGTTCGTACACCAAACTGATTACAGCTGATGTCAGGCACTTAGTTGCTGAAAGTGACTGTGCTATACTGAGCGTCGAGTGTCTCCCAGAACTCACATTCTTACAGCAAAAATGGTTTCACACGATAAGCTGTGTAAAGATGACTTCAAGACAAATCGCCTTACCCAGCCTCTCTCGGTAATTTAAGGAAGCTGGGGAAAGATGAAAGTGATTGCGTACTCCACGTCTCCTCATAGACAGCTTCTCTCAGTATTCACGCTTGCTGAGAGGAGCTGAGTGAGACTGAGAAGCCCACACCTCTCCGGCTTCGTCTTCACTCAATAAACGTAGGTCTGGCATGGAGAGCTGCGTAGACCTAGCTGAAACACGAGTTCTCTCCCCCCACTTCTCTCAGTATTCACGCTAGCTGAGAGGAGCTGAGTGAGACTGAGAAGCCCACGCCTCTCCGGCTTCGTCTTCACTCAGTAAACGTAGGTGTGTCATCGAGAGCTGCGTAGACCCAGCTGAAACACGAGTTCTCTTCCCCAGCTTCTCTCAGTTATCACGCTTGCTGAGCGGACCTAAGTGGGACTGAAAAGCCAACTCCACCGGCCTCGGCAGAAAGAGGTAGCTGTCGTGTTATGAATAGAGAAACCACAGAGTCGTTTCAGCTTAACACAGCCTGCGTGCGACATGCTGAAATCGTGGAGCCCGATCAGAGGAGAAATTGTTCTGAAGTTTTATGTGAGTTTGTTTCTTGCGCAATTTCGCAATATTTTTCATTTACGTGTGCGATTTTACGAAACCAAACAGGTGTTTACAGATTTTCGTTTGCATCATTTATGTGTGCTCTCCCTCCTCCAGGATGTGGAAGGGAAGAGACGCCCCGGCACAACGAAGCCGAGCCCCGCCAGCCCCAGGATGTGGAAGGGAAGGGACGCCTCGTGCGCGGCCGCCGGCACGAAGGTGCCGGACCTCCGTGAAGTTGGCACCGCCCATAGCCGATGGAAATTAGTGCTACCTCTCATCTTTTAGTGCTCAATTAGTGCTTTCAAGCTGCCTTATTTTTAGAATTAGTGCTACCAAGGCTAGCGTCTAAAACGATTAAGAATGTGGGCGGTGCCAGCTTCACGCGAGCACCGCCCAAGCACGCTAGAAATTAGTGCTACCGCTTATCTTTTAGTGCTCAATTAGTGCTGCCGAACTGTCCTATTTTTAGAATTAGTGCTGTTAGGGCTATCATCAAAAACGGCTAAGAACGTGGGCGGTGCCAGCTTCACGCTGCACCGCCCATTTATCTCACGGGGCCGAGACTACGACCATTCTAACCGGAAGAATTAGTGCTCTTCAGATATCAACTCAACGAAATTAGTGCTCACATCCTTAGCCCCTAAATCTGGGGTCAAGACCAGCATCGCGCCTGCGAAGTGGTGGGTAGGCAACCCGCTTCGACCAGCACCGCACACTGAAGCTAGAAATTAGTGCTGCAGCTCATCTTTTAGTGCTCAATTAGTGCTTTCGAACTGTCCTATTGTCATAATTAGTGCTACGAAGCCTACCGTCAAAAACGAGGGTAAATATGGGTGGTGCCAGCTTCAC
>NW_026267500.1:205798-205987 GCF_000697945.3 Frankliniella occidentalis
GCAGCGGCTTGCAGCGGGTGCGTCAGGCGGGTCGCCTGTGCGGTAGGCAACGTACACACACCCCTGCTCGGCGGGTCGGCCTACCCCCAAGGCGGAAGCGGCTTGCAGCGGGTGCGTCAGGCGGGGCGCCTGTGCGGTAGGCAACGCACACACACACCTGCTCGGCGGGTCGGCCTACCCCCAAGGCGG
>NW_026267500.1:206037-207125 GCF_000697945.3 Frankliniella occidentalis
GGGTGCGTCAGGCGGGGCGCCTGTGCGGTAGGCAACGCACACACACACCTGCTCGGCGGGTCGGCCTACCCCCAAGGCGGCAGCGGCTTGCAGCGGGTGCACCTCCGTGAAGTTGGCACCGCCCATAGCCGATGGAAATTAGTGCTACCTCTCATCTTTTAGTGCTCAATTAGTGCTTTCGAACTGCCTCATTTTCAGAATTAGTGCTACCAAGGCTAGCGTCTAAAACGATTCAGAATGTGGGCGGTGCCAGCTTCACGCGAGCACCGCCCAATCACGCTAGAAATTAGTGCTACCGCTTATCTTTTAGTGCTCAATTAGTGCTTTCGAACTGTCCTATTTTTAGAATTAGTGCTGTTAGGGCTATCGTCAAAAACGGCTAAGAACGTGGGCGGTGCCAGCTTCACGCTGCACCGCCCATTTATCTCACGGGGCCGAGAGTACGACCATTCTACCCGGAAGAATTAGTGCTCTTCAGATATCAACTCAACAAAATTAGTGCTCACATCCTTGGCCCCTAAATCTGGGGTCACGACCAGCATCGCGCCTGCGACGTAGGGGGTAGGCAACCCGCTTCGACCAGCACCGCCCACTGAAGCTAGAAATTAGTGCTGCATCTCATCTTTTAGTGCTCAATTAGTGCTTTCGAACTGCCCTATTGTCACAATCAGTGCTAAGAAGCTTCCGTCAAAAACGAGGGTAAATATGGGCGGTGCCAGCTTCACGCTGCACCGCCCATTTATCTCACGGGGCCGAGACTACGACCATTCTAACCGGGAGAATTAGTGCTCTTCAGATATCAACTCAACAAAATTAGTGCTCACATCCTTAGCCCCTAAATCTTGGCTGAAAACCGGCATCGCGCCTGCGAAGTGGTGGGTAGGCAACCCGCGTTGACCAGCACCGCCCACTGAAGCTAGAAATTAGTGCTGCAGCTCATCTTTTAGTGCTCAATTAGTGCTTTCGGACTGTCCTATTGTCCTAATTAGTGCTAGCAAAACCGGGTCGAAAAACGTAGGTAGGCACAATTGGAATCTGAAATCAAATCCTCGATGCGGTTAGGGAGAACGGGGGCGGCTGACAGGGGG
>NW_026267501.1:0-1630 GCF_000697945.3 Frankliniella occidentalis
GTCGGGCAAATGTCAGGCCTTTACTCCTTCGCACGGCGTGGAGGTGGTGGTTGCTGTGGCGATCTGACTGGTGGTCGCCAAGGAGGAACCTTGTAAGGCGAGTCGGGCGGCATTGGCGGGGCCCTGTACGGGGGTGGCGGTGGTGCCCGCGGCAAGGGGTGCGGGAGGGGCCTGGGCCGGGGACACCGATACGGGTTTGAAAACGAATGGCGGGGCGCCACACCAAGCAGAGGGCAGAAAAAAGGAAAAATTGCCGACGAATTGAAAGGCATGGCATGAAAATCTTCAATGCCCAGGTAACAATGCGTCCGAGCCATCACTACACACTAACACGAACGAAAGAGCCTAACTACTGTGTGTCTGTGCCTCTGCACCAAGTATAGTTCGCAGGCCTCTGTGAGGCTGTGAGACGCTGGAGAACGAGGTAGGGCGTTCGGAGTCTTCCGCGCTGGCGATGTCGATGAAGAGGAAGTGCCAGTGTGTATCCACCTATGGCAGCGGGCGTGCCAAGCGCACAGGGTATCTCCTTGTGGCAGAGCCTGCCTGCTGGGCTGGGTAGGCAGCGTGTTATTATGGCGTGTAACACAAGGGAGCGTGCAGGATGACTGCCTGGACCGACGGGGGTAGTGTAAGCGAGGCTAAGAGTCCTACTAGCAACGTCCGTGGAATCCAAGTACACTGCAAAAAAATCAGTCTTGAACACGGAGCCTGTTACGGCGTTCCGTACCTCACTTTTGAGAGTGATTTTCGAAAGCGGTTCGGAGATTTCCCGTACCTGTCCACCGTACCAACGACTTCCCTATGCTAGATGTATGCTCGGCATCGTGTCCCGGTGGAAGGGCCTCGCTATATGAACGGCTCGGATGTCGTCGTATTACGACGAGAATTAAATTCTTTGACAGCGCCCTGCCGCACTCCGCCACCCGCAGGTGGTCGTGCAGCCCGCCGCGCTGCAGCTGGCCACCCGCCCCGCCACGGCGCCCGCCCTGCGCACCGCCGACCCGGGCGCGCTGCGCAGCGTTAGCCGGACAAAATGAAATGTAATGAGGAGCATACAGGAAAAATCATTACAGGCGGGTGGCTGCAAGGTGTTGCGCTGGCCGATAACCTTGAGAACGGCGGCTTCGCCCTGGCCTGTGCCCTCGTGAGGGACGGGGGACGGTCGATTGCGGACATCTCTGGGTCCGGAGGGTCAGAACGGTCGATTGCGGACAAATCCTTTTTGACAGGGGATTACCGGGTCCCGAGGGTTCACGGGTCTGCCCGCAATCGACCTGGCGTGTCGTGCCGCGTCCAGGTGGACGCTGGACGCACAGCGTCCGTGCATGCCGCCCCATGCCTAAGCGTTGCGCGGAGCGAAAGCGAAGCGCAACGCTGCACAGATAAGACCATTACTGACTTCAATGTCTTGCGTTAGGTTTGTTAGTCTAGGTTTGCTTCATTTTAAACCAATTGACTTCAAAGATAATTGCATCATTACTGACTTCATGTATTGAGTTAGGTTTGTTAGTTTAGGTTTGCTTCTTAATAATTTTTTTAAATTGTTTTTCAAGTTTAAATTTTACTAGCCTGCTCCGATGATAAGGCACGAGAAGAATACAGAGTTCGAAGCCAAAACATTGAGAATACC
>NW_026267501.1:1680-5773 GCF_000697945.3 Frankliniella occidentalis
CTCGTCAAAGAGACTTTGTCCGCAATCGACCGTTCTGACCCTCGGCTCTCAGGTATGTCCGCAATCGACCTGACGCCGTGAGGGACGCATCCTCCCGTCAGACACTACTCTCGGGGGCGTCCGGCGTCAACGAGCTGTGCAACGAGGTATACGGGGTGATGCCCATGACGGCGCGTGAAAGGCTCTGCTGACTTCGACCGAGAGAAGAACGGGGCTGCGAGCGGGCCCAGGAGCAAAACAGCTAAACTTGCACGCCGCGACGGGATAGTCATTGCCTGCGACTCCTGTTCGTCGCCAGCCAATAAATGCAGAAACCGTCCTTTATTCGAGGATTAGCGGCACGCCATCACCAGTCAATCGAGGCGCTGGACAGGATAAGGGGGGCGGGGAGGGGGCTTTTAGAGGGAGAGGGAGAGGAAGAGGAGGGGGAGGAGGAGGCTCCACGAGACCTCTTTCCGAAGCAGAAGGAAAGCCCAAGGACTTCGTCAACCCCCAGCTAAAGCAATAAAATAACACAGATGAAAATGTGCTCCCTGCATCTGACTAGTTTCCCTACTTCTAGGCCGACGGGTGTCATCTTATTACAATACGCTATTATGTCGGTCATATGGCGATGGACGTCGAGGAATTGTGGCAAGAAACATCCTTGGTATAAGCTAAAGGCGAAGAATGCGTTTAGTGTATATGGTATGGCAACAAACACCTTCGAACATCTTCGGTGTATGGAGTTGTGGCGACTTACATAATCGGTGTGTGCATTTATGGCAACGAACACTGCTGTGTGTGTTGGCCTGGCCTGGCCGCCTGGGCCGCCTGGTCCGCCTTGGGTGCAGGGGCGGAGGGGCGGAGGGGCGGAGGTTGGGTAGCAGAGACGTGGGGATCCCCCGCCCCCTCCTCCGCTCTGGGGGCTGGAAGGGGTGGATTTTGTCGAAGGACACGGGTAGTGTCCAACAAAGCTCAACATTCACTGACAGGCCGGCAGAGATAGGATGACGGTTAGCGTACTAACCCCCGAATTGTGGGGCGCGGGTTCGGTGCCGGGGGCCGGACTGTCAGCGTACCTCGGGCGGCGGGGGCGCACGTCTCCCCGGACCTCTGGCCGGACGTTTTTTGTGCGAAACTCGTGTACGTAAACCACTGCACCGGCGGGCCACTGTGGAGCGCCTGGGAGGCCGACCAGCCCGCTACACACCTACGGTGTGTGGGGTGGCCTACCCAGTCTGCGGTCAGGCGCCATGTCGCGGAGAAGCGCGCCTACAACAGCGCCGCGTAAGGAGTTGAAGGTGTATGAAAACACGCAGTTTCTCCACGTGTGTTGTACTCAAACAAAATAAGTTGTACTCAAACAACATTGGTAGTGCAGAGGCCCCTTATCACAAGCCGTTCGCTCTGTCCCCGAGGGTCGGAAGGTCACAAATGCGTGCTAAAAATTCGCAAAAAGTCAACACATTTTTGACGCATATAATGTGCATTACGCGCATAAAGTGCAGTGCGGATTGAACGTACCTAAAATGTGAAACCTTCTACGCGCATTTCAATGTGCATTACTTGACCGCGCCCCTCCGCCGGCGGAAACTGTAACGTGTATACCGTGTGTCGGGTTTGCCTACTCCGGGGGCCATATGGCCATAAGGCGTCGCACTCCTGCGTGCGGTATACAGCATAACTACAGAAGTGAGCGAGGTTAATCAGCCACCTGGTATACTGTATACTAATCGCTGAACATTTCTCATTTCAAAATTTTAAATTCGGCCCGATTCTGAACTTTCACCCTAGCGTCGCCAGGGGCGAAGGAACAGGGAGGACATTGCCCCTGGCGGACGTGGAGTGCTGTGCTGCTGGTCGCGCACTGGGCGCACTGTTGGAGCTAAGCTTGGGCATGTTGTGCGCCGAGCTGCCTAGCCCTAGCAGCAGGCACGGCACTGAAGTCGTGAAACCCGAGAGAGAAAAGTGTGGGACACACAGGCGGTGCAGGCTTCCAGCTGTCCAACTGGCGGGTTGCCTACTCGCTTGGCCTCTAAAGCGCCTGCGACACAGTACAGTGCGCCGGGTTAGTCAGCCACCTGGTCCAGGTATGTTCGGCTGCTCGGGCACACACACCTTGTCCACGGCACGCTCAGGAGGCGCTGACTCGCACGCCACACGCCACGAGCACGGTTGTGCTGTGCTCGTAGCCCTCGAAACCTTGCGTGCGGTGCCGGTGCAGGCCCCACCCCACACCGTCAGTTGTTGGCGCTTCGCACCGTGGTCGCCGACGCTGAGCGCTGAGGGCGGGGTTGGCAACGGCGGCTGTCGTCCTCGTTTGAGTGCTCCTCGACTACTCGGACGTCGGGGTGGGCCAGGAGAGGTGGGGGGGGGGGTTCCGCCTGTACCAGACAAGAGCAGGACCACGGAGCGCACTGCCGCACTGCACGGAGCACGGAGCTCCGTGAGCAGGACTGCGCGCGGAGATGCGGCACGCTACGCTAGTCCAGTTGTGCTCGCACTAAGGGACATGCACTCGTTACCCCCCACACTAAAGTAAAAAGTTTTGATAGACAGCTCTCCGAGAAGTTACACTCTTGTCCAGGGCAGCCAATCAGAGAAGACACTCGAAAAGGGTATTGACCTCGATGGAGCACGACGGCAGCGGGTGTCTCGAGGGTGCAGAAGGGTCACCTTGCTGAAGGTGTCGCGACCAAGGCCGCGTCATGCTGACCCTGCGCGAGGCTGAGGTGCGGCCGAGGACACCCTGGGGACTTTCTCTAAATTATCTCCTTCAAAATAAACAGTCCCCTCGACGATGCCACAAAGGCCCCTGCTAGCGCCCCTGCGCCCTATCACATGACATGAAAGAGGGTGGGGGGGGGTCACCACACTCCCGACAGGTTCCGAGGACCGCGACGCACCCCACCGACAAGCCCTGGGAGCCACGAGACGCCCATGGATGTTGTGTGCAATAACAGTGGTGCCGCGAACCCTGGGCGCTTAGAGCTGTGTTCCGGCCCCTGATGAGTATGCAGCCCCGGATGGAGCCGTGCGGGCGGGTTGCATAGTGCACGAGTGAGCAGGGTTAATCAGCCACATGGTTCATCTATTCCTCAATTTGCTAAGTGACGACACCACGCTACAACAACAGCACAGGATCACAGCAATTGCATTGCTCAGCCTTTTATCTCCAAATCGGCCGCTACGCAGCAGGGGCGCGCGACGCGCCGTCACGACGTGGGGCCGGGACGGCCAGGACGCGACGGCAGGGCGACGGCTCCCGGCGATGCGGCGCCCTGCTTGCCGCCGACGAGGTCCGGCAGCCGTGAGGCGCCTCAGCACCAGTAGCCGGGGCAGCGGCGCGCGGCGGTCCGGGGACCGTATTGACGCTTCGACGTCGCGGGTCGGGCCTCGTGGTCTCTGGGCTGCGGACGCGCCAGGACGCGCCGGCGTGGAGGGTCCCGCCGCACCCTGCGTAGCCTCCACCGACGCCTTTGCAGTTTGTGCCTGCTAATATTGCAACAGTAGGCGCGGAGTCAGACCTGAACAGCCTAGAGGGCGGAACACTCACGGACCTGCCGGATGTAATAAAGTGACGCCTCGACCCGCGCCTTCCGGTCCGCATCGTCGTGCTGCCGCTCCTGGATCGCCAGCAGCTCGTCCTAAAGCAGGGGCAATAGGAAAATCCCCTCCCCCCCAATCACCATGAGCCGCCCCACGCAGTCGTCTAATGAGAGGTCGGGTGGCTCATCGGTCCGCGGCAGCAAGCGTGGAAAATTCGTCATGGTGTCGGCAATCTCGGGGGAAACAACGAGTTACTCGACATTGATGAACACCCCGCAACAAGTGAGCCCTGGGGTTGCTCGACTGTCGCCGCCCGGCCCGGCCCCCGGCAGCGTTGATCTCGATCTTGGCCTTGCGGTCGTAGGTGACGCACCTTTCATGTTTTGGCGGGCTGTGCGCACGTAGCGCTTGATGGTGTCGCTCACAGAGGATGTGGAGCCCGTTCTTGCGCCACCCCCTTGCCACCGTCCTCGCCCACAGCCACAGCCGATCACCAAGATTAACCGACGGCAGTGACGAGACGAGAACGAGCTGCAGGAAGACTGTGATAAGGGCAGGGGGG
>NW_026267501.1:5823-7875 GCF_000697945.3 Frankliniella occidentalis
GTTGGGCTCAGGGGCTTGGCGGCCGCAGGCCCCAGCTAGGCTGACAAGTACTTCCGGGATGGGGGTTGTGTTCTAATTCGGTTCTAATACTCGGGCAGGAGGCTCGACCAGGCCGAGTCGATCGGGTTGCTCTGCGGCTGTCGCGAGCCGCACTAGATGCTCTGGCACACACATTGCCATTCTACTGCTTGCAGCACCCGCGACTGCCGCGACCGCCCCGCGAGATGACAGGCCGCGGAGGACGTGCATCCCCTCGACGGGAGAAACCCACGAGGAAATCGAGACAAGGACAGCGCAAGTCTGCCCGGATTGTCGGGGTCGTGCCTGAGCACGAGTGCTCCACGGACTGCTGGAGCAGGAGGAGCTCAGCGCCCGCGGCGCATGGGACAGCCGCCGCTGCGAAACGACAATCGGCTTCACTATCTTGACCTGCATGGCCTTGCCCGGCCCGGCCCGCCACGCCTCCCCCACGCCAGCAACTTGCTGCCCCGGGCAAGGAAGACTCCGGCCGCGGTGGTCTATCCGTCCCAGAGGAAGGTCTTGAAGAGAACGGGCCGGACCAGGACGGATAGTCCGTCGAGGCCGAGGTGCGGCGCGGCGGGCCGGCTGGGACCGAGAAGCAGGCTAGTTGCGCACAGCGCCGTGCACCCGGCCGTAAAAAAATTGATACCGCCTTTTCGTCTAACACTCGTCTCCTTTGAAAGACAAAACAGAAACGAAATTGGTTTGAAAACGATACGACATGGAGACGAAATTTCGACGAAATAACAGTCGATTGGCGACAGAATGTTCGTCTCCGTCTGGTTGCTGATCCATCGCCAACTCATCGCTGTTCCATCGCGTACTCGTCGTCCAGTGCGCTTGAAAGCAACGAAACGGAGACGAAACTGAAACGTGACGGACACGAATAAGAGACGAATGGGAGGTGAGAGAGGTGAAGCAAACGCCTGGTATCGGTACGGTGGAGTGAGACACGGTGTAAGAGAACCGGCAGCAGGCGGAACGGGCTGAGCTTAGCACATACAGGCCAAGCCAATGTCTTCCGGTCGCACTAAGCTGACGTGACGCCCCGTTCCTGCACTGGGCTGGGCTGAGGCGGGCCGCCAACCCCACAGCAGTGCGTGGCGGGCTGGCCTACCCAGCGCCTTGCTGCCCACGCTGCGCTCGCCAACGGCCGTGTTGGATTGGGGCACCGCTCTGGATCACTTTATGGGACTTGCGCCTAGACATGCATGTCTTAATCTTTGAGACATGAATATGATAACTGGCAGGATCAACCATGTAGCCGTCGTCCACCCGTGCGGGCTTCGTGAGCGCTTGATGAGATAGAACCCGGGTCAATCTCCGAAAGAGTGCATTTACTCGCATCGATGAATTTAAATCACTAAACTCAGATTCACGTGTGTAACTCCGCGGGTTGGTAGCGTGGAGCCTAGAGCTCAAGGAGTGGGGGCTGGTGGCAGTCGCTTCAGGGGCGCGCGAACGCAGTCCCGTTGCTCGTCTCTCTAGTGCAGGACCTCGAGTTCGGGGTGCATGCCGCACTCGCCACAGCTGGAGAGGGGCACGGCGGGAGCGGCGTCCCGGCCCTCGTCGCTCCTGCAGCGCGACTGCGAGCACGAGACGGAGGCCCTCCGCCCGCAAACTACCGCAGCCAGTCCATCGCGGGCCTCGCGCAGGGCAAGCACGCTCACGCCATCTCCGACCCAACGAGTACTCGACGCTAAAGCTGCACAAAAGCACTCCGAACCCGACCGCGCTGCTCTCGGGCGCTCTCTCGCATGTGCGCACGGTTAACGGGTCTTGACCTTGGCGGAGAGCTTGCAGGAGCTGGCGGTGGCAGGCGGCGTGACTGCGGTGCCGCGACTGCTCCGGAGATGGTCCGGTGGTGGTGGTTGGCAGTGCAGCACAGTTCGGCCCCACCCTCCAGCCAACCCCATTCCCACTCACTCATCACTCGTTCTCATTCATTCAGTCGCCAGTCGCCGCGCATCATGCAGTAGCCATTGTGCATGTTTAGTGAGCGCGATCGCGGCGGTCATGTCTGTGGAGAGC
>NW_026267501.1:8399-16385 GCF_000697945.3 Frankliniella occidentalis
AGGGGGAGAGGGAGAGGGAGAGGAGGAGGAGGGGAGGGGGAGGGGGAGGCTCCACGAGACCTCTTTCCGAAGCAGAAGGAAAGCCCACGGACTTCGTCAACCCCCAGCTAAAGCAATAAAATGACAGATGAAAATGTCCTCCCTGCATCTGACTAGTTTCCCTACTTCTAGGCCGACGGGTGTCATCTTGTTACAATAGACCTGCACGTGATGTGTGCGTGATTTAGGGGGGTGGGGGTCAAAAATCGCCCCAAAAAGCGTGACGTAATTTGTGAACGGCCCCTTGCGGCAAGAAACATCCTTGGTATAAGCTAAAGGCGAAGAATGCGTTCAGTGTATATGTTACGGCAACAAACACCTTCGAACATCTTCGGTGTATGGAGTTGTGGCGACTTACAGAATCGGTGTGTGCATTTATGGCAAAAACACCGTCGAACGTCGTCGGTTTCGCATGGCGATCGCGATCGTTCCAGCTCCAGCTTTCGACAAACACACAACGGTGGAAAGATGAAGCAAATGCGAATACTGCGATCTGGTAAGTCCTTGGGTGTTTACTGCAAAAATTATGTGCAAATTACAGTGTTGAAAAGGTGTAGGATTAAGTGGTGAATTCTTTTACTGGCTTGAGCTAGCTATCCTGTGATGAGCTGCATTGTTTTGAAGATAGCCTTGAACCCCTTGTGAATGTGTGGTTTGGATACATCTCCTATTACTTTGCCAATGGTCCAGTTCAAAGTTTTTGAACATAATTACAACATATTTACTTTGCTTGTTATAGACATTGTTCGTCTAAACTTTAGGAGCAAAATCTCAATAGTTATCGTAAGACTTGTAGCAAGCCATCTTTCCATTCATTTCATAGCATCAGTCGAAGAGCTGACCAAACCACATTAAAGTGTTACATATATTTGTTCGAGTTCCATTAAATACTATGTCTATATACCAGCAAATGGAATGATAGCTATCAACAAAGCAGTTGTGTTCCGCAGTACATACGGAGATAGTAGATGGATAAAACAAAGACTTGCAGTTGTAAGACTACTATCAACTGAAAAGAGGAGTGCAGTTATAACTCAGAAACTAATTTAGAAATTTCAGAAACAAGATTTTAACCTAAACTTTGCTAAATGTCAGATCTAACATCCCATTCTTGTGAAGCAATTTTAATTGGAACACAGCCAGCGACTGATCATCATGTAAAAAAATTTCTTTAAAAAATGGGTAAAATTTGTGGATGATTGAGTATTTAGATTGCACTGAGGCAGACAAGTTACAGGGATGCTCATAATGTACGTAAACACAGCTAGAAACGCGCGGGAACATAGGATGGGGGTAAAGGAGAAGGGGGGGGGGGGGAAAGGGGGGGATTCACCAGTCAGAATATAGCAAGCACGCAACTCGTGACATGTCGGCCAGTATGACAATTTTTCAATGCAGCTTTTCAATTCACACTATCTGGACTACTAGTAGCACCTTGTCCCTTGCCATATGGTCCATAGTATTAGATAGAAAAGTACTTTTTTAAAAATTGGGGGCAAATTTTTTTTTAGTAATATAATTTTAAAAATATTTCCTCAAAGGAAGTCATTATGGTGCTGATATTGATGGGGTATATACTGGGAAATACTCCTCCTGGAGTTTACCCCTTCATTCTTAGAATATTTCAGGGATTAGAATGCAGAATATTGCTGAAATTTACCTTCCTTCCCTAAAATGTTAGAAACTAGGAGTTACCCCTCCTACAGCTAATCCCTTTCCAGAATATTTTAGATTACTATTTATAATTTTCCACAATATTTTCAAAGTGTGTAAAAAAACAAACAAAATTAATTTAGAGAACCCCAGCAAATATTGTGGAACACCAACAACATCTAAATAACTAGAGGGAGGTTAGCTGTAGGAGGGGTAACTCCTAGTTTCTAACATTTTAGGGTAGGAAGGTAAATTACAGCAATATTCTGAATTCTAATCCCCTTATTATTCTGAGAATAAGGGCCGAGTTTGTTAAATAAAATTTGGTTGGAAACCAATATAATTATTGTATTTTTTCAAATTTTGCACATGTTGGAGTGCCACTATACGGCTCTACTCATAAATGAAGGGTACTGATGAGTCCCTCATAAAGACATCTGAATGCCAGCAAAATTTGGAAAAATGCTTTTATTGAATTGCTGAACTTCCAATGTACAAGGCTCGCAAGACTTGCTGCATCATCAACAGCAAAATCTAAAACATTACGTGATGGGTTCCAGATTTGATTGGAGGGCAATCTTTAAATAGGTTCATATATACCATAAAAATTTCAGACCTCTGCTGGTACCACTTGTCCATAGAGGTATGTTTATAATAAGCAACATTTGAACAAAGCCAGGAAAAAAAACCAGCAAGAGACTTGCAATAAGGTATGCTGTAACCTTTATGACAACGAGTTTCAAGAAAAAAAAAAAGCCAAAAGACCAAAGTTTGTTTGAAGTCCCAATCGGGCATCATATGCCATGTCGCTTGTCCCTATTGCAAAGCACGCACGGCGCTCCGGCGCTGGCGAAACCACGCAACTCCGCGGAGCCTCCGTCAAAGCACGCACAGCGGTCCGGTGCTGGCGAAACCACGCAACTCGATTTTTGGGGTGATTTTTGAGACCTATATCGTTGGAAAGAGGACGTTTCCCTCTTCCAGAATATATAGTTATCTCAGATTTTTTGAAAAACATCGATACGTGGTTTCGCCAGCGCCCAGGAACTTTGCGTGGTTTCGCCAGCGCCGGACCGCTGTGCGTGCTTTGACGGAGGCTCCGTGGAGTTGCGTGCTTTGCAATAGGGACAAGCGATGTATTCCAAGCAGCAGAGTTCCTATGACTTCCCTTCACTTTCTTACATGTTGCTATATATTTTCATTTGAAAATTTCTCAGAGTGCCAAGTTCAGTAGCATAATCTTTCAAGGTAGAATACAGGCACATATCTGTCATGAAATTGATTCTTTAAAAATCACACTATTTTAAGTTACTAATTAAATTATACTGCACAAGAAAAATTACACTGGCAGAAAGTTAATCGGTCATTCATGTACACATCTACAGCAGCAAGAGCAAGACTGCAGCTGCTACAGTGCACATGCATGGTTTACTGTTATGCACTCTAAATGGGGAGGGACAATTTTTGTACCTTAGTTAGATGTGTCTTTGAGCACATCTTCATCAGATACAAATTTGTCTGTACAGAGGTACAAAGTGTACCTAGGCTAGGTACAAATGCTATATTTTGTATGTGACTTGGATACAAATTTGCATTTGGTTTAGATGTGCTCAAAGACACATCCAGCCTACGTACAAAAATTGTCCCTCGCCATTTAGTGTGTGGGAGAATTGTATACATATAGAATATAAAACATAGATTTTTGATTCCAGGAAAAGTATGTCCACCACTGGCAAAATGCACCACTGTATGCAAATTCCCTTGCCAGGGGAAACTACTTGGTAAGTACTACTGATTGTTTATTTGTTTTTTCAAAGCTTACCGGCAGAGATGAAATAAGCTGTAGAGCCCTCGGGTGAGAAGGAAAATATAGCCCCAGATGGTAACTCCAAATTATTTTCCTCCCTCCTTACCAGCAAACAAGTGAGAACGAACCTGCAAAAGACAATAAAGATCAAACAACCCTTAATGGCAAACCTGCAACAGAGAATAAGGATGTTGGATCACCAACATTGCATTCCATTGTACGTATCTGAAGATAATATGGAAAATTATTTATGCTTGATAATGTGATCTTCTATAAAATTTCAACGCCCTTAACAAAATGTATTTTACATTACTCTATTTTATCTGGTGTCTATCTTTACTATCTAACAGGATCTAACAACACTAAAGGAAAATGAGAAAGCTATTGCACAGGAAACAAGTGAGAACGAACATGAAAAAGACAATGAAGATCAAACAACCCTTAATGACAAACCTGCAACAGAGAATAAGGATGTTGGATTACCATCATTGCATTCCATTGTACGTATCTGAAGAATATGGAAAATTATTTATGCTTGATAATGTGATTTTCTATAAAATTTAACGCCCTTAACAAAATGTATTTGACATTACTCCATTTTATCTGATGTCTATCTTTACTATCTAACAGGTTCTAACAACACTTAAGGAAAATGAGCAAGCTGGTATTGCACAGGAAACAAGTGAGAAGGAACCTGCAAAAAAAAATAAAGATCAAACAACCCTTACTGACAAACCTGCAACAGAGAATAAGGATGTTGGATCACCAACATTGCATTCCATTGTACGTATCTGAAGAATATGGAAAATTATTTATGCTTCATAATGTGATTTTCTATAAAATTTCAACGGCCTTAACAAAATGTATTTCACATTACTCTATTTTATCTTGGTGTCTATCTTTACTATTTAACAGGATCTAACAACACTTAAGGAAAATGAGAAAGCTGGTATTGAACAGGAGAGCAGGAATGGGATAGACTATGTTATTGTGAACGAGAGTTCCAATGTAAGTATCTGCAGAATATAGGAAATTATATTTGCTTGATAATGTGATTTCCTATAAAATTTCAACTGCCTGAACAAAATGTATTTTGCACTACTCTATTTTATCTGGTGCCTATCTTTACTTTGACAGGAACTAACAACCCATGTAGTAAACATGGGTGGCGACGACATATTTCTTAGTGAACCATTATCAGAAATAACTTACTTGTCTTCTGATGTAAGTATCTGATGATTGCCTTTTGTTTATTTTGTAACCTGCTCATGTTGAAACTAAAATATACCTAGACTGAGCAGACTAGAGCAGATTTCCAAAAAGTGACATTAAGTGCTCCACTCTTTCCTGAATTAAATTTGATTTATTCTAGCATGGGATGCAGCATACACTTCTGGGCAACGCCCTTCTTTCATCACAAGCCATACTCGCACAGAGGGATGGGGATTATGAAAGCTTTCTCAGTTTCTATTAACTATTAAAATGGTTGTCAATTATTTATATAATTTATCAATCAATCAAAGATAATAGGGCATTCTGCAACAACACAAACAGAACCTAAAGAAGAAAAGCACTACCCGACCTATTTCCTCCTGAACGCTGATTGGCCGAAGATGGCGTGGATGTGGCGGCCAGCCAATGAGCACACAGAGGGAAACAGATCGAGCAGTCATGCTTTTCTTCTTTAGATTCCGGTTGGCTTGCAGCGGAATACCCTATTTAATTAATTATAACATTTGAACCCAATCACAAAATTTATTTTGTGTTCAGAGTCTCTCTTTTTTGAACTGATATTATTTTTTATTTAACAGCAAAATAATCAAAACCATGACAGCTTACCTCAAATTCTAGAGATTGGACAGGACAATAGTACTTGTGAGAAACTTGCTGATAATGAAGACAGTCTTAACAATTTAGATAAGCAGGATGAGAATAATGGAAGTAAAGATGATAAGGCTGACAACAATGATAAAGATAAAGATGTTGATGATGATGACAAGGCTGACAAAAATAATACAAATAATGACAACAATGATGATGATGCAGGCAAAATGAAGGTAACTATACATGTACATTTTGTAAAAATTTTAATGGGGAAACTATAAACTGAAAATAGAAAAAATTGATCGCTAAAAAGTTTCTTGAGGTTGTATTTGTTATGGCAGACAGTTGTATTTAGTTTAGTTTCACTTCCCTTATTATTACTTTGACAGGACCCTGTACCATATGCTGCTACCCAAAAATTCAAGATTCCCTTAAGTCGGAAAGTCGCTGGCAAGAGAATTAGGGACAAAATAAACTACTGTGCCTTCTGTGGGAAAGGGGTAAGGAATTTACCTGTCCATTACTTAACCCATCCGACTGAGGCAGACGTAATAAAACTAGAGGCAATGGACAGACAGGGGCAAGAGAGAAAACAATTCTTAAAGATCTTGCTGGCCAGAGGCAATGATCTCCACAATGAGCCGATACGGAAGAGTGGAGACAGATCAAAGCCTCTGGCCATCTATCGAAGGCCTAACGAAGAGAACAGAGGAAAAGCAATGATAATGAAGTTTGTAAAATGCAGGCAGTGTGGCACTAGACTAACATCACGCAGGCTACCTCTACATCTAGCAAACACTTGTGCTGCCAAGAAAATAAAAATGACAATGCCAGCCAGTCAAATGGCCAAAGCCGCAGAGCCAAAGCCCGACGGCATAGATCCTATGCTATGGGAGATTGCCTTGTCTTCAATGCAAGAGGGTGATGTCAAAAAAACTGTCCTGGAGGACAAATATATAATAAAACTTGGCAATGATGAATTGCCCAAATTGGTTTCTGGGACATACCGTAAGTCAGAAGTCTCCAACCATCTTAGACTCCTCGGAGGATTTCTAAACCAGTTCCGGGACGTGAACCCTGATGTCCCAGCTGACGACCTTTCTCAGGTACTGACTGCCCCGAACTTCAGGAGAATCATTGGCTTGATTAGAATCCTATGCGATTTCGATCCCAAAACCCAGGTGTACAAAAAAGCTGAAAAGGCAAAGCAATATGGCTTACTATTAGATGAGGCAGCAAAGGTAATAATTGCTGAACATCTCCAGCATGGAACATCTGAGAAGTTGGCCACTGACTACCGTGCCTTACACCAATTGCGCTGGCCCAAGATAATGGGGGTCGGGATTCAGGGGTCGAAAAAGATCAATAAAAAGAAATTTGTAGAACTTCCAACTAGAGAGGACCTGGAGATATTCACATCTTACATTAAAAAAACTCAAGTGGAAGCTCAAGAAAATCTTGAAAACAATCCCTCAACTCTTACATATCGCTCCCTCCAGGAGATAACTTTGGTCCATATTATAGTTTTCAACAAGAGAAGATCTGGAGAGGCACATCGAATGAAGGTTGAGGATTTTGTAACAAGGAAACAACTCTCAACAAGTGTCACGGCTGCAGCCCGTCTGCCGTCCGAGTTTCCGCCTGACCCCGCCAGGGAGCGACACTGGGCGCCGTCCGGCGCGTCTCCGCCCGCCTCCGCCGCCCGCCGCTAGATCGCAGCAGGCGCTGCCGACACCTCGCGGAGAAAGATCTACCTTGTTCTCATGACTATCCCTGTTCGTTTCTCAATAAAATATCTTGTTTATTAGATCAATAGACGATTTTTGCTGTGTGTCGATGGCGGCGGTCTGCGCCCCTTGACTGTTAATCCTTCTTAACCCGAAGCGAGGCGGTCTGCGCCCCTTCGACCATCTCATCACTCTGTTGTGCGGCGGACTGCGCCCCTCAGACTCAACCGCGAGCCGCGTGCTACGTCGCTTTGCACCCCTTCGTTCAACCGCGTGTCGATGTCGGTCGCTGACCGTCCCCGCGCACCACTTTCTTGTTCGAGAATCCCCGTCGACCCGCTGCGCCAAGACCCTGACGGACGGGGAGTCTCACAAGAGATTCTAATCTTACTGGCATTCTTACTGAAGTGGAGTTGAAGCTACAGGACTCCTTGACCTACTTCACTGTACAAGGAAAAGGAATGCACCAGGTTCCTGTAGTTTTAACTCCACTAATGACAAAATCTGTGAAGATGTTGCTGGATATGAGGAATGAGCTGAAAATTGAAGAAAGTGATAACTTCTTTGCTATACCTGGCAAACCTTATAGCACACTCAGAGGCTGGAGTGCCCTCAATAACGCAGCCAAGGCTTGTGGTGCAAAAAAATACAAACTCCTCAACTCACAAAATCTAAGGACAGAGTTTGCAACAATGATGCAGGTGCTGTGCTTAACAGAATCGGAGATTAACATTTTGGCACAACACATGGGCCACACGAGGCCAATCCATGACGGTATCTACAAAAAGACTCACCCAGAAGTAGAAACGGGGCGTCTACAAGATGTATTACCTCATAACATGAAAATTTTCAAACAAATCTATATTACAACTTTTCATTTATATTATTTTTAAATTTTCAGACAAAAAGAACACAATTAGTATCAGAATCAAATAC
>NW_026267501.1:21581-23153 GCF_000697945.3 Frankliniella occidentalis
TGATGGCATGCCTATCGGCGCGGCGTCGTCTGTTATTGTAATTTAGAAAAGTATTCAAACCTTAAAATTTGATATAAAATTTGTAAAACAAACCAACACAGAAAGTGTGCAACTCCAAGTTACATACGTGCGAGTGTTCATTTCAAAATTACACATGTTTAAATGCTCAAATAACTTTTTCTTCACTCGTAAGTGTGCATTTTCGAATCTAATATCGCCTCTGGTGGATAAATGTTCTGTCCAATAACACTGTTTACGGTGTAAAATATTATTTCGACCAGATAAAATCTTCAGCCTCCACAGCGGCCTCAAAGAGCTCTTGTGCGAAAAAAGCATAACTGAAATATTTCATATGAGAGTTCCTGTTGAAAATTTTGCGGCTTTAATTAGTAGAAATGCGATTTACTTATAAAAACGCTTCTGGAGATGTGCCACTTGTGGCCGTTCATTTCATGTGCCCAGCTTGTATGACCAAAAGTTGCAATTTGGACGCAAAATCCGCTTCTTTGACAGCGCCTTACTTCTCATAAGAGCTCCATGCAAAACTGTGGAGGCTAAAGATTTTATCCGAAAGAAATATTTTTTCACACCGTCAATAGTGTTATACTGGATAGAACATGTATCCACCAGAGCCGATATCAGATTCAAACAAGCAGGCCCGCCCTTCCGACAAACGAAGTTGCCAGCTTCGCTTCGCTGCGCCGGCAACTCCGTTCGGCAGGGGCCGGGCCTGCTTGGCCTGCCGGCGGCGATAGTCGGGCCTGCGGCCCGACCATTTCTGTCACGCGATTTGCGGTAGAACATAATCAAATGATGTAACGGGCCTTCGGCCCGCAAAGCCCGTCGTCCTTAAAATTTGCCCCATAGACACGGGGAAGGGATGTTACGGTGAAAAACCGCGACTACAACCCACCCTTCTGCTTAGAAAACGTTTTTTGGGGTCGGGGAGGGAGCTTCTTACCTCTTTTGCGGTTCTGGGCCTTCTTTTACATTTAATTGTTCACTACAGCAATTTTTAACTTATTTTCGTCAAACAAGACCCTCTAGCGCCTAAACGGTTAGTGATAGAGCCAAACGGACGACATTTTTGTCCAGTGGACTCTACTCTGTCAAGTTACCCCTTAGGAGACCATGCAATATTTTCGGAAATTAATAAATTTATTTTTGGGCCACTTTTGTGAGAGAAACTCCCTCTAGCGCCCAAACGGTAAAAGATAGAGCAAAACGGACGAAATTTTCGCCCACAGGGCTCTACTTTGACGAGTTCCCTCTTAGGAGCTCATAAAAAAAATATTTTTTTCTGACTTATTTGACCTACCCCTTTTTCTTTGATACCCCCTTTCAGCGCCTTAGGGTTGGTTGCCAGGATTTGCCGTAGGCGTTTCGTTTTCTAGGAGTGAACCTTAAGATACCCTGAAAATTTGAAGTCTGTAGCACATCTCCTTCTTGTGGAACAGACAGACAGACAGACAGACACACAGACAGACACGAGGTCGTTTGCATAAGCCCGCTGGATAGCTTTTTCAAAGCAGAAGGGCGGGCTAAAAAGATTGTTTTTCCAGGTACTCTTGT
>NW_026267501.1:35303-42860 GCF_000697945.3 Frankliniella occidentalis
CTACGTCAGTTATTGTCACCAAATCTCAGCTCCTGTATTCGATGCTGGCAAATACTGAAAACATGTGCACAAAGTCATCACTTAATTGTTAGCTCGGAATGGTCCCCAGCTCAGCATTTTGAGAGCTGAATATGGCTGAATCAGCAATTGCGAGCTAATCGCGTTTTTACTCAGATGTACCCAGGTAACAGCAATGTGACCTCAGCCCTGCCTCAGTTAACATTTTATCCCGGGTGTGTGTTCAGCACCAACGGTTGTAATAAGAAATCCTTCAGCATGATTGGTCTTCTAGAGTATAAACTAATTATCATAAAACTGTATTGTTTCTGAAATTGGTTTTAACTCCAGAATACCAATCCCCTAATCCAATGACTCTCTATTAATTGCTTCCTTTTCTAATTTAGTGGGCCGTTTCATGGACTACGCGGGAGCGCCACCACCCACCCAGGAGAGCTCGTCCGTGTTCAGAGGGTACGGGCAGGGCCATGGCTCTCACGCCATCAACCAGGCCATTGGTATGTACTCTTTCATTAGGAATTTTTGAAGGCTTTACCACATTCTGAATGCAAAGGAAAAATTTAGTTCATAAAGAGAATGTCCATCCTGCTCATCCAGACTAGATGCAATTTTTCTTGAACTGGAGAAGTAGTGTACAGTTGTACACAATCTATCTAGTTACAGAATAAATGCATCAAGCTTGGATGTGCACGAAAACATTCTCTCTTGGAACAGAATTGTCTCTTTAAATTCAGAGTGGTGTATAGTCGTCTAAAGTCTGTTACTTTCCTTATTTCACGTAAGTAATCACCATTATTCTAATGTTCTTTTTCCCTTTCAGGCACGGGCGATCTCATTGAAGCAATTCAGGTTTTAACGGCCACTATTTCATCTCTGTCGACCGTGGACACTGCTTCATTGGATGCTGCCATTCAAAAATTCGCGGAGAGTATTGAAACACTCAGCAGGCTACAATGAATCATCTAGTCAAATTGTTTCATTTTTTTGTTTTGTTTTTTGTTTTGTCTAAACTCAAATATTGTCAGTATGACTTAAGAGTGAGGCCAATGGAAAGATATTGTTATCTTCTCAAGCTTGTTTTCGATTTCAAATTGAATTTCAATCTTGAGATCAATAGCAGGCTCTGAAAATAACCATCTCTTCACATTGATCTGACTTGTAATGTCATACTGCAAATGTGTTTCTGGGCGCGAGTTCCTATATTTTTACTTTCAATAAGTTTATTAAGTTGACATTTCTAGTCTAAAGAAATAAAAAGACTGAACCACATTTTGTTTTCAATTTTTATTGATAATTCAAGGAACACTGACAACTCATATTTACACAAGGTAGATGTACGCCAGACCACGTCTCGCGTAACAGGCTTCGCGATACCTCACGAAACACTGTTACGCTGCGACGCGCCTGGCATACATCTACCTTGGCCTGCGGCGCTGACACCCGAGTCGGGTAGTGGAAAATTGTACACAAAGGTACGGGCCTACGGCCCGTTGACGGCCTATCACCTCGACTAAGCATGCATGCTTGCACATTTTTTCGCTTATTTTCGTCAAAAATACCCTCTAGCGCCTCAACGGTTTGAGCTAGAGCAAAACAGTCGAAATTTTCGACCACAGGGCTCTACTTGGATGGGTTACCCCTTAGAAAACCATAAAAAAAATATTTTTATAAAACGTCATTTTTGGGACCTGTTGTTTTTGATTGTTTAAAAATCCAGTTTTTGAGCTAGAATGCTCATCTTCGAACTTGACCTGTCTTTTTGTGGTACAAAACGACCCTGAAAATCCCAGGTGGCTAGCTCAACTCGTTTTCGAGTTATCGTGCGGACAGACAGACAGACAGACGTGCAGACAGACAGACAGACAGACAAAGTTTTTTTCGACCAGACGGAGTAATAGGCTTCGCTAATCGCTCAGCCAATGAAATACAATGGAATACATAATCAGAGTACTTTGTACAGCCTATCAAAGCATTTTAAATTTTCAAATGGGGAAAAGGGGAAGGGAGCCCAAGTAGAACCTTGATGCCCTGAAAAAAGTTCCAGCTCCATGCATTTTCATATCAGCTCTCTGGTATTCTGGCTTCAATGGGAAAGACAACTTAAATTCATTACAAGGGTACTAATATTCTGACTTAGTAGGAAGATTGAATATTGGTCAATATCAAATTATTTTCCTTTCTTGTGCTCAAGTTTAATCTGTTACTCCTTGACTTCAAGCACTACACAATTTGCCCTTTACCCTATCATCATTCCTAATCACATTTGATCATCAAATGTATGTGTAAAATACTTAACACACCAAGGTGACTTTGATTTTACTGTCCAGACTTAGACTCTTGCTTGAACCAAAAAATTTTAAATCAGAAATGAAACTGACTATTTTTATTTTATTTTTTGATACATCTAGTAAGGTTCAGAGGGCAGAGCCCTGTGTTGGACAGAAATTTACATATATCTAATAAATTATAAAGTGAATTTGTTGTTTCTAATTCAAAATGCACATCAGTTTCTGGAATTTAAGCAACAAACTCTTCATACATCATCAATTAAATCAGATAACAAGTCAGGTTCTACAATTTGGGGCTGGTCCTTGCGGTTCTGGCGACTTCTCGCGGCAGCAACGGATTTCATCTGAACAGAAAAAAAGGGGGGAAAAAATGTGAGCTAAAATATAGGTTCCAGAATCGGTGGTTTCATTTTAAGTCCAATAAGCCTTACCATGGTTGAGAAGTGAGTTCCCTTGGGAGCAGAAATTCGTGGAAGGTGCAATCAATAGATACACCCATTTTTTCTACTTCAGATCAGTTGAACAAGCCATTGTTATATACCTGGTTGAATTTGAACATTCCATAGAACACCAGATAAGACACCTGAAAACCACAAATTTCTGTTAATTGAAAGTCCAACACTGTAAATACTTTAGCTCACATGACACAATACTCCAAAGCTCAATTGTAAAATAACTTGCTTTAAATTTGAAGTTTAAGTTCAAAGGAGGAACAAACTTCACGCTAACTGCCCCTTGGGTATGTGAATGGTGGATTGGCACAAGAGTTCCAACCAAACAAATGATCTTGCAAACATTTGAAGTTCCTCCATAAGTGGAGGAAAAAACAAATGGACCAGCTTTTTTCAATTAAAATAATAGGAAGTAGCACTTCACAGAACCTGACCATTGTAAATTTAAAAAAAATTAACTTATGAATTGACATAACAAAAATTGATGGGTACTATTCCATAAATGAAGATTACCTATGAATCACGATTGAGATACCAGTGAGCATGTTCGACCAGGTACTGTCTGTTGGCATCAGCTTGTCGGCGCAGTTCAGCAGGTAACATCCTCAACTCATCTGGATCCACAAAATAATTTTCGTGGGCATCCATAAATAATTCATGATCAACTGGTATGGGCACGCGTTCCTCCAGCAAGATGTTGTGCAACACAGCACAGGCATTGATGATTTTGCCAGCCTTCCCTGGCACATAGTGGATTGGAAGGGTCATGCATCTCCATCTCGCCTTCAAAACACCAATGCACCTCTCCACTGGGTTGCGGCACTGGGCATGTAGCTTGTTGTAGCTCGATGCAGGAGTGCCATGTGGGGCAATTTCCAAGGGTGTCATAAGCCATGGGAGGTAAGCATAGCCAGAGTCACCTAACGAGAAAACTATCAGAAATAATGTGGCCAAGATAACAAAGATTTGAAACTGAAAATTACCTAGAAGCCAGCAATGATCTTCCCTGTGGGCCACTTCCATGACTGGGCCATCTCTTTTCAAATGAATACATCAGGTGGATCACAACTAACCACACATACCTTTCAATGTATGCAACGCGTTCTGCATGAGACACGGGAAACCGTACGAATCTAGCCAGCACAGCACGCTGATTTAACGCATCAACCACTTCTTTGATAAAACCACTAATGGTGCTCTGCCCCAAGGGATGATTGGCACTTGTCCCAAGATGCCTCTGATAGCTCCCAGAGCTCAGGTAGAAGAGAGTAGTGAGAACCTAACAACCAAAGTACAAATTAACATTAAAGCTGGGTACATATGGAGCAAATTACTCCAAAGATGACACGTTCAAATCAAGAGAGGAAACTTACTTTCATGTAGAATGGGAGAGCCCGGCGCGAGGTGGTTTGGATCTTGAAGGGTTCCAGGACCTCCACTAACCTCATGAAGACACAAAAGCCTCGACCGTCACATCCAAGGGATCTGAGGCGTCCCGGAGACGAAACCGCCACTGAAGCCGATTACCAACGTGGTGCTGATGCTCCGCAATTGGGTCTGGCTCACGCCCAGCAAAGTAATGATACGCTGTAAAATTAGGTTATGTGTTACAGCAATGTATCAAAGAAATCTAGTAAATTAAACAGAAAGAGCAGGAAAGACCAACGCCAAAAAGCACAGACTTACCCATCACGAGGACGAACTTGCACCCAACAACGTGGAGAGAAAAGTTAAGCGAACAAAACGCGGAACAGCGGCAGTGAGAAACGCGACACGACAGAAACGACTCAAGAACTAGAAACCTAGATAGAATTACAATACGAGAAAAATGGCGACTCGACAACACAACTCAAAAAAACAATCACGAAGCAAAAGGGACAATTCAACAGAAGCTAGCCGGAGCACAAACAACGGAGAAAAGGGCCCAAATGTATGAAATAGCTCTCGATTACGGCTCGGTTTGTTTTCCTTGACTGAGCGAAACTTTGCCGGGAGCAAGGTGGGGGAAGTAGAAATTTGGCAACACAGGAACGGCAGGAAAACAGCGGAACGACGCACCGTCTAAACCGTCTAGACGAGGCGCCGAAGCCCTAGCTAAAACGGAATGTGATCGACCTGCAGGCTTCACTATGCTCAAGTTTATAATAGTTTTATTCTTGTGTTTATAAATAATTGTTTAATCTTTGACACTTTACTAATAATAATCATTTGTTCTCTATTCCTGTAATTGCTTTTGAAGTGTTTGTTGCACAAGCTGTATTATGCTCCAGTCTGAAATAGTTTTATTTTAGTGTTTGGAAGTAATTCTTAAATCTTTGACACTCTACCATCTGCCTGTAGAGTAAATTTCTGTGTTTTCTGGCCACATTTTTTAAAAGAATGTGATTGTGGCTTATTCACTACTTGTGAAGAGCATTAGAAAACATTTTACCAAACATTTCATCCAATGTTCGTAAAGTAATGCATCATGTACTATTTATTTTGACCTGTTTTAAAACATTAAGAATATCTAGACAATTGCAATGTTTTACAGTATTACTGTTCTTTGATATTTCAATCAAACATTTCTTAGAGTGATTTGTCCTGTTTGAGTCTCTCATTTTTAATCATATTTCCTGTATTTGTACGTGCAGTTTCGAAGTTCTGAACTGTGAATTATGTGTTTCTTACATTTTAGGAGTATTTTTTTACATTGTGTTGGCAATCACTTTACGTAATTTTAACAATGTAAGTTTACTATCTGTTTCAAGCGATAAACATCAGTTCACCAAACATCAAATTTGCTTATTTATGACAATTACTGTTAGATCATACTTATTCAGGACCTGACCAAGCCTATAATGCCTCATCATAGTGAATGGAACTTTTGGTGTATAAGTAATAGACTAATGCGCAAATAATTTTTTTCATGCTTTATTAACAAACAAAGAATTCTGAGCAACTCTGTGTCTTCAATTGGAAACATAAATTTTTGGAAACAAGGAATCACATATGCTAGGCAGCTTGTCAACACACACATAAGCTCTTCATACATAGAAGCATGACAACGGGAAATTATTTTGCAACCATACAAAGTTCCAGCCATTTGGACCAAACAGCCTAAAACTTTACAAATTCCAAAAGTCTATATTAAGGTGTTATTTTATCAAATCGAAGATATTAATCCTTTTCACACTGCAGTGAATACGTCACCTGAGCAGCTGTGGCCACTGAATGAGAAGTATGCAATGACCGTCCAGTTGCAGATCTGACATTTCGCTTGTCCCTATTGCAAAGCACGCACGGCGCTCCGGCGCTGGCGAAACCACGCAACTCCGCGGAGCCTCCGCGAAAGCACGCACAGCGGTCCGACGCTGGCGAAACCACGCAACTCGATTTTTGGGGTGATTTTTGAGACCTATGGAGGACCTGCGCGTAAAGAAGAACAGAAGGAAGATGGCCGCCGCAGCGGGTGGTGGGGGTAGGAACATAACAAAACCTCATTTGTTTAGCAGTCGACGCGTTCAGAAACTGACGCTATTTGGGTGGACCCTTGTCTCTAAATTATCACAAAATTAATATTTGACACGTAAACAACATTTTTTATAAAATTTACAATATGTTTGGTGCTATAATACGTCCACACTTCGAAATAGCACCACGGCACTTCTGCTAAACAAATGAGGTTTTGTTATGTTCCTACCCCCACCACCAGCCGCGGCGGCCATCTTCCTTCTGTTCTTCTTTACGCGCAGGTCCTCCATACCGTTGGAAAGAGGACGTTTCCCTCTTCCAGAATATATAGTTATCTCAAATTTTTTTGAAAAACATCGATACGTGGTTTCGCCAGCGCCTAAAAACTTTGCGTGGTTTCGCCAGCGCCGGACCGCTGTGCGTGCTTTGACGGAGGCTCCGTGGAGTTGCGTGCTTTGCTATAGGGACAAGCGACTTGTGGCCAGGAGCATGCTATTTCACAGCATTCCACGTTCCTGAAGCAGATTCAATTAATACACATTAAAACAAAAATATGATGACAAATAGTGTACATACAGAGCTTTGAGCGCCATCTTACCTTGGTGTCTCCAAAAATTAGTGCTTTTCTTCTGGAAAAAAGGAAGAGAATGAGCATGCACTAAACCTCAAGTTGCAGAAGTGAAACTGGTGACAAGGAGCAGGGCTGTCTGCAGCATTGTTCTTGTCTGAAGTGGGTGGCATAATTGCACATTTAAATTCATCAGCATACGCATGAAACGTTTACAGTTTTAAGCCCTAGCTTATGTTTCTGCTCTGCATTTAAGTCATTTTGAGAAATCATTGTATTTTGCTGGTGCGCGCCGGGAGATGGGACTCAAACCCACCAGTACAGCCACCCCACGGATAACAATGAGCATCGCCGTAGGAATCGCAATGAAAGGCGTAATCTTTGGTGGAGTTCGTCGCTTCACAAGCTAATAAACTTTTCAGCCTGCCGTTTTTACTCCGGCCTTCAAATAAATCAAAAATATACATATATAAAAATACAACAGTTGGCAGGCACGAAACCCTTTCCTTTTCACCCCTTGCACATTGACGTCCGTTTCCTGCTGCAGCCAAGCCACCATTCATTTTGCGTTTTGTTCCCATTGCGAGTGCGAGCCGCTGGTATTGATCAGGTAAAGTTTATGTGTGCTGACTTCTGAGTTTAATCTGTTCTGCAGCATTCAATCATTTACCGTAATTCCTTAATCGCAAGTAAAAAAATTCCATTATTGTGTTCTGTAGTTGCGTCTGGATTACGTTTGATTGCTCAGCATATGCACTCGCCCTCGCCTCGTGGTCCT
>NW_026267501.1:42910-48095 GCF_000697945.3 Frankliniella occidentalis
TGTAGTTGCTCCGTCCGAGATAACGAAACTGAGTGTTCTGCTGTCAAACTATGGGTTGCTTAATTTGCACCGGGTGTGCCTGTTCAAACTCAGCCACAAAAGTTATGTAGTACACCCTCAATTACTTATTCAACACGAAATCAAGTTCAAAATAGTAAGTGATTAAAATCAGTTCTGCTAACGATGCAAGTGAGTAAACGAGATGTCGCTTTAATGAATCAACTTTTGTTTTCAGATAATCCAAGAACCTGGGAATTTAATTTTTCTTGCCCCTAATGCTGCACACACAGGTGGCAATATGGGTGTCATTTTCTTGTTTCCTCTAAAAGTGCTCATGCGCTTCTCCATTTTACTATGATTAGAGTACTTGTGAAGTATATTTTTTTTGTATTATTTTTAGGGAGTACAAGGTGCACATGGATATCACACCACTCTTTAAAATGCATTGCAAGGATCTGCTTAAATATCATGTAAATAAAACAATGGCAGAAAATTTCAATGACCCTCATTTTAAAAGATCAATTATTGCTGTGAATTCTGAGAATTTTCAGAGACCAGCACCTTTATCTATTGAGGCATCAGGTACTACTTCTTCCAAGAACACTACAGTGATTGTGAAAAAAGAACGTGTGGCATGCCCTGTGCAGCAGGAGGGGTGTTTCAAAACCTACCAGAGCCCTGTAAGAAGAGAAACCCTAATGACTCACATCCAACAAGAACACAGTAAATATTCAACAGATGTGAGCATTTTAAAGGCAGTTGACAGTCTTTGCTGCACTTAAAAGATAAGTACTGGTCAGCGTTATGAATGCAGTAATTGTGGAGCCAATATAAGTGTCAATAGCAGCAGGCATAAGGGGAGTAAAGCATGCAAAGTAAAAGCTTTGAAAAACCAGACAGCAAAGTCATAAGTTGATGGTCCAACAATTGCCTTGAAATGCTATACTAAGTAATGTTGATTTCAATTTAAATTTTAGCAACTTATAGTGTATCTGTAAAAGAGTTTTTTTGTCATTTTTTATAAATATATCCAGCTAAGAAATAGTATGATTGTTTTGAAAGTGTTCTGTAATCCTACATGTAAGCTGAGTTTCTTATAAACACTAAACTGTATACAGTGGTACTTTTAACATAATTAGTGTTCAGACAAGATTGCCTCAGTAATTTAAATCAATCTTATCAAAGAGAATCTTACAAGGTAATTTTAACCTGATTGCATTTTTGTAAATTTGTGTTTAAACACTAAATAGTAGAATAATGTGAGCCAAAAACATCCAGTTTGGTACTGTTCTTTCCGCTTGTGTGCGACAAGTCAAATAATGCTGTAGGTAGATCTGAGATCAGTAAATGTTTGAAAATCCATAGCTGGTGATTGAGTATTTGTACTGTATCAGAAAAGTTCACTTCAATACCTGAATGAAACTGCTTGTCTATGCCTAATCAGAGTCAGATTCGGAATCCTCATCTACATTTAAGTGGAGACCATGATTCACAGCTGCCATGTTAACATATGAAGCCTCATGTAAAAAGCGGGAAGCAGTTATTTGCCCATTCTCTAGAAGTCCTGTCAATCTTTGGATTCTTTTATCATTTAGTTTTGCACGCCACCTTTTTCCAGCAGTCACAGAGTCTCCTCTGTCAATAGCAGTTTTGTCAGCAAAAGCTAAATGCTCTAACTGCACAAAGGCACCTGAAAAAGAATGTACCATTTTTTCAGTAGGAGATAAAATTTATGACTATGATGAAATTCAGTTTGTCAATGTAAAGGAAACAGCAAGGGATATCTAGGACTTTAGATGTAGAGGCTGCATCATATTTAGTTGATTTCAGTCAGAAGAACATGAAACATGTCGTTAAGCAGAAACCTGATCCTTATACAATTCGTATTGTTGTCCTCCCCAACAAAGTTATCTTCCCAATTTTATCAATAATTAATACCAATATTAACATACCGATTAGATGCCATACATTAGGTCTGTTCTGTGGTATGAGCGAAGCCAGGCTTCTGTTGTCTGATTCAGAAACGTTATTGGTCCTTTCTGGTGAATCAAAAACAGACAGCTCATGCAGGCGTGGTATCCATTCCTTTTCCAAATATTGGAAAAGTGGCAGAAGTGTGTCAGCCCAGCTCAACCTCCACCTCAACCCAAAGTTCTAGAACACCAGCCCAAATTCTGTGTCGTGGTAGGAGTGGGATGCCAGCAATGCACCTGATGAAGGTTTTGACTTCATCATGAGCTTCAGCAAAAGGCGTTAAGCCTAGCTTAGATGCATGTAAGGAAGATGCCTGGGAATATGAAGACAATAATACATAAGTATGTAATCTATCGTGATAAGTTTCAGCACTGGTAACATATAGATTTCACCAGAAGACAGTTTTGAGATTGACGTTCATTTCTGTTTGAGTCAATTTGTGTTCTCCTACATTCTACTTTCCTTTCATCGGTTTCTTAATAATAATCAAGCCATTTGCAATTGCCAGAAGATTATTTTTTTCATTTTTTTGAAACAAATAAATGAAAAAAGATATCCAAAAAATTGCCAATACAAAAGAAATGCAAAGCAAAACACTGAAAGGAAGAGGGACAGCTGAACTAGGCTTATCATAATACTCACAACACCATAGTGCCACAGACAGCCCACTATGCGGCTCATGGGCACAACTCTTTTGAAGGCGTTCATTTGTGCTCTCTCAAAATCACAGTGCACTCTCTTTGGTGCCCAATTGGAAGCGAGTGACTTAAGATAACTAAGTACAGCAACATAGGCTTCTTCGTGGCGTCTAATCATGAGTACTCTGACTACTGCTACAACCTATAAAAAAAGGACAAAAAAATAACTTACGTAGAAAAATACAAGCACTTACACACTGGTACTCCAAAACAAAACAAATCGTGGCTTCTAAATAAGCTGACTACAAAAAAACCTTACATATCCACCATGATTTGTGCACAAATTGAAAATTTGTGACATCTTTGGCTTGCGTGACCGCTTTTTAAAGGTGCCGTGACCACGGATGTTCGTGACTGTTCCCAAGAACTGTAGCATACGCCGAAAGCTATTGTCTTGTTTAGTAAATCGCCCACTACACCTTGGAAGATGAAGTCTGTTTTGTCTACAGTTTCACAAAGCCTTCGTAGGTTTGGCATGCCCAGTAAAACACCTAAGTGAATCAAAGTCTTCGGAATGCATGGATTGTTTCTTGACCTAGCCACATCCATGGCCGAGTGCATCCTAACTGGTCAAAATCTGTTAGCTACAGCAGGGCTTTGCCTGCCAAACAGAAATAAATAATCAGGTAAGAGTATAGAGATAAATTAATAAATTAAATATAGGAGAGCTGTGGCATGAATAGAACCTTACTGCAATTTGATTTGGTTCAGAATGGTTCTTAGTTTGGTACCAAAAGAATCTGTTGATACTGTATGTATTGTGAGCCGTCGAAGATCCATGTCCTGCTCAAGAAGCGGATCTGGAGGATGGTCGTGCGGTTTCAGATGTACCAGAGTTGCTGAGGCAAGGTTCAGAGAAGCAGTAGCTGTGCATCCACGATGATGGTGCCGACACTGAAGCCGCAGCCTAGACTTTCGTCTTTCGTGGACGTTGTAGTGCCAGCCATCACTTGAATGAAGTATGACAGAATCTATCGATCTGCCTCGAAAGAAGCGGACTGGTAGTGCAGCCATTTCTAAAATTATGGCGTCCTAATATTACAAAGAAATGTCACAAAGTAAGGCTAGTGGCTGCTAACGTGGGAAGAAGAGATGCGCCATGCGCCGTGCGACTAGTCTTGCAGGGTGCATGGTTAAGGTAACACACGGCGCATGGCTCATTGTGGGGGTAGCTTTTGGCACCCCAAAAATTTGTTTCATAAAGGTACTCACATCAGTCAAAGCAAAATAGTAATTCTCCCCGAATATCGAAAGAACAGAGACGCTCTTCCGCTCTTCCGCTCGACCCAGAAACCAGTGCCTGTCCACTCCGACTTTCGGGGTGTTGTCTCTGGTGCGAAAGAGACGCAGATAGAACCCCGAAACGTTAAGAAGGCGAGAGTCAGGAGGGGGATCACGGAGCTCCTCTGCGCCTTCTAAAAAAACAGGGTGAGGGGGGTAGAGGGGGGCAATTAGAAGGCGCTTCCGGGGAGCTCCGGAATACCCCTCCAGCAGGCCCTGATCCCAACCCAAAGAAGAAGAACCTGACGGAGAAGTCCGGTATGAGAATGACACACGAACGCAACCCGACGCGTGACGCAGGCGTGTTCAGGTTCCGGTCAGGAGCTCCGCCCAATCACCTCAGCCCAAGGTTTTTTTCCTGCCCGTAGAGTTGGGGGAGTTGAGGTCGGTTGGGTGGAGCCTCAAGACGTTGATGCCAAAAGATATTACAATAGAAAGAAAAGAACCCTATAGTAGTCAGTCGTTTGCTGTTCTTCGATGGAAGAAAAATTCAACAATGTAAGTTCCGCTACATTCTTTTATTTGATGTTTAAGTAATTCAGAAAAGTTCATATCGCCAAATCAGATTTTGCCTACATTTTGACAGGTTATTTGCACGTGTTGCAAGTGCACGTGTTGCAAGTGCACGTGCTGTTTGGAGTGGCTGTGGTGCCAATGTATCTGTTGCGAGTTACGACGTAGTAATAATGCAACTGAGCAAAAAAAGTGTTATTGTAAGTGTGACTGCCACTGCTGCACATTTTACAAGAACAATAACTGTCCATGTGGATGTTGTAAAGCGAGACCGAAATGTAATTGTCCAGCATCTGAAATCCAGACGGACTGATCATTTGTTCTCTATTCCTGTAATTGCTTTTGAAGTGTGTGTTGCACAGCAGGTCGATCACATTCCGGTCGAGTCGCGGTTCCGGCGCCCCGTCTAAACCGTCTAGACGTGGCGTCATTCCTCTGTTCTCGCCGTTTCCGCTGTTGCCAAATTTCTACTTCCCCCACTCTTTTCCACCTTTCACGTGACCCCTGGCCGCATGGAAAGGCTCGCGCCTGCAGCCAAAAAGCTGTCCAGCTGGCCGGCTGTCAAATCGGGCTCGCTCTCACTCCTTCTCATCTGCTTGAAGACACCATTTCAACAAGCGTGGAAAGTGAATCATACTATGACGATACAATGACTGGTAAGTTAGTTTTGCTGTATTCTCGTTCGTGCTCGCCTAATCCCGATGTGTTGCCACTGTCGT
>NW_026267501.1:57115-61652 GCF_000697945.3 Frankliniella occidentalis
TGCAGGGGACTCAATCTGTTGCTTTTAGGTGGTTATTGGGTCATTTCCATTGTACAGGAAAGTGCGCAATGAATGCTATTTGATGTGCCAGGATGAAGGAGGTTATGGCGTGCACCTTGATAAACGGATATGATGGGGTCGACATCTGAGTCTTTCGTGAAACGACGTGTTACCTTGTTCTGAAATTGACATTTTTTATGTCGATTCTCAATGTAGAGTTAACCCCAAGTAAGGTTAAACGCCTTACTCGGTGGGTGCACGGCTTTCATATCGTGCGGTTAACCCTTTAGAAGTTTCCGATCAGCAAGTGGGGTCGTGATAAAATGTGATGGGTTGATGGGGATAGCTTATTTCTGGTACCTTATGGAGTTTTATTTTACTCAACCAGTCATGCGCCTGCGTTTTCCTGTCCTGCTTTCCGTTTGTATGAGTTCTGTCTTCGAAACTTAGCGACCAAAAGTCTTTGTAGGGAATATTGAATTTCCTATGAAAAGATCAATTTGTAGAAGTGTACCCTGTAAAGATTATAATGCAATCATGTGCTACTTTCCAAATTAATGGATTTCAATCATTTTAAAAATTGATGTGCACTTGATGCATTCTGGTCAAGTTCAAGCTATTGATCCTTAAATGATTACAACCGACTGTTGCTCTCAGTAAAATTGAGATTCAATTATTAAATTATGGACAGTCTACAAGATTTGCTACGCACTCGTGTAGCTATTGTACCGACATGTTAGCCGTAGTAGTTGAACATTGACAAGCGTCTTCCTAAGTCATTTAACCTCCACCTTAACTGTGATAGGAATAGCATTTAGCTATTAAGTAGCTCTTACAGAATTTCTCTGTAGTAGTAGCAGTTGCTTACATTACAGTGTCCTGATAGTAACGAATTCATGAGCTCCTTCAACAAACCTTCTTCCCCCATTCTATTACAAGAGTGCAATAATGACACATAAACTCTTGTTTCAGGATGAATTTGGATGAGCTACGGGCCCTCCGGTTGGAGGCAATGGAGAGGAGAGTAAGGCAGACATCAAATGTTAATGGTACGAAAAAGTTTGTTCACACTGACCTAAACCTTTGATCCTTTATTTCCAATTCAATTTATAATAACAGCTGTTGTGTGACATGTTTTAACAACCTTTCTTTCTTTGTGTCTAGATGCATCACTAGTCGAGGAGACTGCCCCAACTGACCCAGCTCTAGTCCACGAGAGTATGACCCAGCACCAGTCGATGAGAGTGACATAGCACTAGTCTATGAGAGTGACCCAGCACTAGCCTATGAGACTGACAAAACTGTCATTGAGAACAACGCAGTCACTGAAAACGAGCTAGCTCCAATACGTGCTGAAGCTTTTACCTCTGTCAACTGTACTGGTCCAGTAATGCCTTATCAACAGAGCACAACCAATGGCAACTCTGTCAAAACAGTGTGCGTGCGAGTTGAGGGTATGTCATTTTCCCTTCAAACATTTCCAAACTTGCATCTCTCTGAAAGCAGATTGTCTTACTGGTTGTATTATTTCTTGTTGCAGATCTCTTTGCCATGTTCCAGCAGCAGAGTCATTTAGGGCCACATCAGTTACAAGGCACTGCTCCGCCACTGGTGACTGAAAATTCTACTACCAGACCAAGGTCTCCCCCACCTCACTTCTCATCAACTCCTTCTGCCATTTCAAAGAGATCTCATTCTCTGGCCGCATCCTATCATATGCAGTCCACTTCTGGCTCTGCAAGATCTTCCAGCATTGTTCTTGTCTGAAGTGGGTGGCATTATTGCACATTAAAATCATCAGCATATGCATGAGACGTATAGAGTTTAAAGCCCTAGCTTTTGATTCTGCTGTGATTTGAGACTTGTGGCCAGGAGCATGCTTTTTCTTCTCCTGCTTGGTTCTATCAATTGTATTACGAGCCTCTTGCGGCGCTCCACCGCCACTGCCGACCAGCAGCCTAGCGCTGGCAGTGCAGGCAACCCTATCGACGCCGGTGATGCATTGGATGCCTACGGCGGGCAGGGCGTAGGGCGTACATCACCATGGTCTTGGGGGCGACGGGCCGGGCCAGGGCAGGCAGGCCACCGTCGTGTTCATGACCGAGGCATCGCGCTGCAGCACTTCGTCGCTGGCGAGACGCGTGGCTTGCTCTACCTACGCCCCTGGAGTCGGTCCGGTGAGACTGAGGTCGTATTCTTCTGCTCGCCCATGCAGTAGAGGTCATAGATTAACACTTCAGCCTCGAGTCGGCCCTGCTGGCCCATGGGGGCCCAGGCAGCAGGGGCGCGGACTCTTACGCAGCACTTTCCCGCCAACACGAAAATCGCTGTGCAACAGAACTTCGCGACATCGGATCGACCCCATGCTTTGCACAGGGTTGTTTCTAAGTATAAGCTATCATTTAACGGTCGCATCTCAAAATGAATTTTTTTGGAATGGCCTACCCCGAGTGCAGGCTATGAGAGTCTTGATCTGCTAGACGCGGCTGAGCAGGCATAGCAGCCCCCTCCCCTCCCGCACTCCCACCTAACAACCACCGACCAGGACCTCAGGGTGATGGTTGATTGTGCAGTAAGCGGTGCTGCCGCTGCCCGCCAGTGGTGTCGTCCTGGAAGTGCTCTTCGATGCCAGGATCCTCCCGCGGTGCACGGGCAGAAAGCGCTAAAGAAGGCCGCCCGCCGACCAGGACCTGAGGGTGATTGTGCAGAAAGCGGTGCACTGATGGCTGCTCCTCTCAAGTGCTGCCTACGAGGTCATTCCCCGTCCTGGGCTGTGAACTGGACGCGGCAGAGGCGGAGCATGTGTGTCGACTGCTTGCATGCTACGCTGCGGCACCCAGTGGAAAGCTTTGAGACCGCACCGCGACGGCAGAGAAGGTGTCTCAGTGAATTCAGCCCCCACCCTAGGCAAAGTGCTGTAAAAAATCAGAGGCAAATACGGAACAAGGTACGAAACTCCGTTTGCCGACGGCATTCTCCAGACAATAATTAACGGTATCTTCCCGTCATTATTTTTTCTAGAGTGGTGGGACTGCCACAAAGTACGCCCAACGACGCAGACGTTCCGAACCTCCAACACTGTAAACGCCAGAATAACGCATGTTATCACGAGATGATAACGCCAGTCGTCATTTGTAGTTTTTGTAAAATAATTTCTAAACGAGCTCTTTAATTTTATTTCCAATGTTACCATCGGATTCCTCGTCGAATTCCCGATCAAACGAGACTACATGTGATAGGGTTCTGTACTCACATAATAGGGTTCTGAACTCAGATACGAACTAATTATGAGGGATTTCTAGACATTTCCAACATACACTTGTAAATTCCCTATTGGAACCCAATCATATGTAGGCTCGTTGTAACGGGAATTTCACGAGGAATCCGATGGTAACATTGAAAATAAAATGTAAGAGCTCGTTTAGAAATTATTTTACAAAAACTCGAAATGACGACCAGCGTTATCAGCTCATGATAACTTGCGTTAATATGGAGTTTACAGTGAAGTTCAGCTCCCAAAAAACCATAGGCGGTCCCATGGCGCATGGGACATCATGGGATTGCATGGTGATGAAGTCCCATGGTGTGTAAATTCACCTCTGATTTTTTGCCACTTTCCCCATGATAATTTGGAAGAATATTCTCCATGGTGTATAACCATGGGGAAATTTTAACCATGCTGGCGACCCGACTGGCGGCATGGTGTTTCATGGTGTTTCATGTAATGTATCATGGTACTTTAATTTCTATCAGAGACCAAGATTATGCCTAATTTTAGAGGTACGGAGTTACACTAAGCATGTTCACTGGGTGTTTGAATCGAGGCAAAGCCAAATCCGCACTCCATTTCAGCGTAGCTCAAGCCGTTTTCAAGATGCAAAAAAAAAAGGGTTCAGATCTCCGTGAATCAAAAATGGCAGTCCTGAAAAACATCGTAGACGCTACAAACCAAATTTCAGCTCAAAATTCCTATTATCACAGATTTTACAGCATATTGAATTGTCATGGTGTTTATGCCAATCGTGGCGGTTGTACATTCACCGTGGTACAGTATGTTAACCATGAGAAGATTTAGCATGGGTAAATGGACCCCATGGGAATTTCTTCACTTAAGGAAAACACCATTGAAAAATGCCTTCCCATGAAAGACTTTACCATGTAAAATTTTACTCCCATCCATGGGGAAATATCTCACATGGTAAAAGAGACAATTCTCGTGGTAAATCGCGATTTTACATGGTATTGTGGCCATGGGATCCCATGCGCCCCAAGGTTTTTAGCCCGCCCTTCTGCTTTTAAAAAAGCATTAAAGCGGGCTTATGCAACCGCTCTCGTGTATGTCTGTCCGTCGTCCGTGCAAGAGGAAGGAGATGAGCTGGAGGTGTACAAATTTCAGGGTATCTTAGGGGTCACTTCTGGACAACGAAACGCCTGGTGCAAATGGCAACCACCCCTAAGTGGGTGAAAGGGGGTAACAAAGAAATAGGGGTTGGTCCAAAAAGTTGGAAAAAAATATTTTTTTTACGGTCTCCTAAGG
>NW_026267501.1:64096-64657 GCF_000697945.3 Frankliniella occidentalis
CAAGCTGGGCCCGCTCCCTGCCGAACCGAGTTGCCGGTGGAGCGAAGCGGAGCTGGCAACTTGGTTTGGCGGAAGAGCGGGCCCAGCTTGTTCAAGGAGCTGCTCCGACAGGCAGTCCAGGCAATCCAGGGCAAGGCGCATCTTTGACTACACCTCAGAAATCACCATATCAATTACTCTTTAACAAGGTAGATGTACGCCAGACCACGTCTCGCGTAACAGGCTTCGCGATATCTCACGTAACACTGTTACGCTGCGACGCGTCTGGCATACATCTACCTTGGCCTGCGGCGCTGACACCCGAGTCAGGTGGTTGAAAAATGTACACAAAGATACGGGCCTACGGCCCGTCAACGGCCCGTCACCTCGACTAAGCATACAGGGTTGTACAATTTCCGCTTATTTTCCTCAAAAATACCCTCAAGCGCCTGAACGGTTTGAGCTAGAGCAAAACAGACAAAATATTCGCCCATAGGACTCTACTTTGATGAGTTACCCCTTAGGAAACCATAAACAAAATGTTTTTAAGAAACGTCATTTTTGGGACCCGTTGTCTTTGAT
>NW_026267501.1:64707-65521 GCF_000697945.3 Frankliniella occidentalis
TTTCATAGTGATTTCTGCTGCTGAAATTTCGCAGCAGAAATCTTTACTAAGATAATTTATATCATCTAGTTTTTTAAATTTTTGGATAGCATTTACTTTTCCTAATATCACTATACCACCACCCCTTCTATTATCTCTACAACAGTACGTAATTTTGATGTAATTATCTATCACAAAACAATCCATTTCCAAATTATTGAACCAATGTGTCATTATTACAATTATATCAGGACAATCATTTTCTATCAATTTATACAATAAATTTCTTTTTTTCTTGATTGATCTTGCATTTAAACACAGTACGGATAGATTCCAGAAACGGCCATAGTTCCAGAAAGGTGGCTAACTGATTGTGGGACTTCGAGTTACTGGCCTCCACAGTACAAGGAATCAACCTTACAAAAGCCACACCAGCCCAACTGGAAATGCTACCCTGTTCTCCTAAGTGGGACTTACGGTAAGGGAGTTGGAAGGTTTTAATCTGTATCGTAGCTACTTTTTGACACTTTCACTTTTTGGCTCTTCAGATACCTTTGACATTGCGAGGTCCCTATTGCCGAAAGCGGGGCGTGTAAGTGCTTATGAGGATGAAGAGGATGAAAACCAGCCGTTGAGAAAACGCTCTGCTGGGAAGCCTTCTCGGTGCAAAACAACCGATTCGGAACCTGATGTACCTAGTAACAAAAGGCGTACAGGTAAGAGTTTATGACCCTCAGAATGGTGCCCGGGTGAAAAAGAGAACTTGAATCTTAAAGACACTTTTTTAGCCCGCTCTTTTGCTTAAAAGCTATATAAGCGGGCTTATGCCATCGCC
>NW_026267501.1:77036-78008 GCF_000697945.3 Frankliniella occidentalis
GTGCAAATCCTGGCAACCACCCCTAAGGGGGTGAAAGGGGGTAACAAAGGAATAGGGGTTGGTTCAAAAAGTAGGAAAAGAATATTCTTTCTATGGTCTTCTAAGGGGGAACTCGTGAAAGTAGAGCGCACTGGGCGAAAATTTTGTCCGTTTCACTCTATCTTGCACCGTTTAGGCGCTAGAGTGCTTTTTTCGACGAAAATACGGCGTAAATGACCACGTTCCACATAAAGACGTACAAGGAGGCGTCCAATCGTAAAATGTCAGAGGAAGTACCCCCCCAAAACAACACATTCTGAATCAGGAACTAACCTCAGATTTGCCGTATCTTACACTGTTTCGGCCCTAGAGGTGGACATATTGAAAACAACGGCAAAAAGTCAAGTTTTAGGACTGTTTAACAAACAATATACAACCAAAAAACTGCGCGGGTTGGTTTTTTTAAATTCTTTAGCAAAGCAGAAGGGTGGGGTGTAGTCACGGTGTTGCCCCGTTACAGTCTTTTGTCATGTGAAAGTAGCAGATCTCTAGGGCCGCAGGCCCCCCACCGGAAGTCAGCTTACCCAAATATGCAAAGTGATTTACCGGTCACATTATTTATTTGATTATGCACTTCAGTAAATCGTGGGACTGGAATGGTCGGGCCGAAGGCCCGACCATCGCCGCCGGCAGGCCAAGCAGGCCCGGCCCCTGCCGAACGGAGTTGCCGCCGCAGCGAAGTGGACCTGGCAACTCCGTTTGGCGGAAGGGCGGGCCTGCTTGTTTGGGACTGAGTCAGGCATGATGTGGGACTGGTCAGGGAATCTTTCAAAGTGGCATCAAAGACCTTGGAGCGGTCTAACTGGAGTGTGCCTAGCCCATCTTAGCGATAAAGCCTCCCAGCACAACTAGCCCTGAAGGTGTAAAACACAGTGTTAATGTTGATGCATAGAATAGAAAGTAAAAACCTTGACCAGTCAAGTAAAACGCACC
>NW_026267501.1:79163-81089 GCF_000697945.3 Frankliniella occidentalis
AAGGCCCGTCCCAAACGCCGCCGGCAGGCCAAGCTGGGCCCGCTCCCTGCCGAACCGAGTTGCCGGTGGAGCGAAGCGGAGCTGGTAACTTGGTTTGGCGGAAGAGCGGGCCCAGCTTGTTATTTCTTGAAAGGTTCAGGCAAAAGCGGAAGGAAGGGGCGCAATGCATCAGAGAAGGTTCTTCCCCCGCCACCTGTATTGCAGAAGGCAATGCGCCCCACAAGTGTTCCGGTCAAATTACCTGGTAGGTTGACGAGGACGGCGACGTCGTCCACGTAGGATGTGACGGCGAGCTTGGTGTCCTCCTGGGCGCCACCAGCAGAGAGACGCACGCCGCCAAGCCGCGCGGCCAGCGCTGTGATGAGCGGGGCCATCACAAACCCGAACAGCAGCATTGAGAGCACGCAGCCCTGCCGGATGCCTCGCAGCAGCTGGATCGGGGCGCTCAGCTTGCCGTTGATGCGGATGTTCGTGGTTGCCCCCTGGTACATACTCTGCATTAGTTTGATGGCCTCCTCACTCACCCCATGCCGCCGCAGGACCTCCCACATGAACGTGTGCCGGACGTTGTTGAAGGCCCCGGAGATGTCGAGGGCGACGAGGCACGCCGCCGCCTTCCTCCCCCGCTCCTTATTGACCATGTCCACGACGGCGAAGGCGTCCCGGACGTCGCACAGCGAGCCATACATGTTGCGGCTGCAGCCACCACGCACTTGCATGGGGTGGAGAATCCTGCCCTGCAACTCCGTGAGACGTACGGCGATAACCCTGGCAAGCACCTTTCCATCCTCGTTCAGCAAGGTGACCGGCCTCAGGTCCTTGACGGTCTGCGGCGACTGCACCTTGGGGATCAGCACCATGACTCCCTTCCGGTGGCTCGGGGCGACACTGCGCTGCTGCAGCGCCCTGTTCACCACCTCGGTGAGACTCTCCCCGAGAACGCCCCACGCAGCGATGTACAGCTCGGCGGTGAGGCCGTCCTCACCGGGACTCTTCCCTCGTGGACAGGCCTTCACCGCGGCCAGCACCTCCTCCATGGTGGCGGGTTGGAGCAGGGCCTCGTTGTCCTCCTTTGAGATCGTCGGCTGGATGCCGTCCAGGAGGCTGGTGGCCCGCGGGGCGGCGTCGGCAGGGGCGCTAAAAAGATTTGCAAAATGAGATGTTATGTGCCTTTCTTCCTGACTTCAGTGCTCCGCCCCGTCTGCCTCCCGCAGGACCTCCGGGGCTTGCTGCTGCGTGGTATGAACAGTAACAAAACTATGTTACTTTGATGTCTCGGATAAGTTTTAACTCTGTTTTTGCAGTTCAATCCCAGGTCACAAATAACGTTGATTTGAGAATCCTGGATACCTATTCAAATTCTGGGCTAAAATTTCGTCCGTTTGGCTCTAACTCTCACCGTTTAGGAGCTAGAGGGAGTTTTTCTGACAAAAGTGACCCCGAAACGATATATTATGTTTAGAAAATATTTGATGGTTTCCTAGGGGGTAACTAGTGAAAATAGAGCCCTGTGGGTTAAAATTTCGTCCGTTTGGCTCTATTTCTCACCGTTTAGGCGATAGATGGAGTTTCTCTCACCAAAATGGCCAAAACAGAAATATTTTTATTTTTTCAGAAGTACACTTCTGTCTGAGAAGTATGCGGCCGGTTCAAATTTTTCTTCTAAGCAGAAGAGTGGGCTTATTTTATTTTATGGTAGCACATCATTAATAAAACGTGTACACTTTCATGCAAAAGAACCCACAAAAAAAAACACATTTAGTTTTTTAGCCCGCCCTTCTGCTTTTAAACAAGCTGGGCCCGCTCTTCCGCCAAACCAAGTTGCCAGCTCCACTTCGCTCCACCGGCAACTCGGTTCGGCAGGGAGCGGGCCCAGCTTGGCCTGCCGGCGGCGTTTGGGACGGGCCTTCGGCCCGTCCCTTCTGA
>NW_026267501.1:86379-101799 GCF_000697945.3 Frankliniella occidentalis
GGCCGAAGGCCCGACCATCGCCGCCGGCAGGCCAAGCAGGCCCGGCCCCTGCCGAACGGAGTTGCCGGCGCAGCGAAGTGGAGCTGGCAACTCCGTTTGGCGGAAGGGCGGGCCTGCTTGTTATAATACGAAGCTACACTAAAAATTTCAGGTACCTAGCTCAAACCGTTCTCGAGTTAACGTGATTACAGACAAACACACGCACACACAGACAGACACGAAACTTTTTGATCATCACTGGAGTAATAGGCTTCGCTATCGCTCAGCCAATAAGTTGAACAAGATCATGTTGACTCAACAAAACCATACTTTTTGCTGAACAGGCTTATGGCTCACTCTGGAATAGTAGGGCCAACTACCCCACGCCCTGATGGCTGGCCCGAAAAACGTAAGTTGCCCGATGAACAGGCATTCTTTGCTTGGGAGCGATTTTCAGCCCGCCCTTCTGCTTTGAAAAAGCTATCCAGCGGGCTTATGCAAACGACCTCGTGTGTGTCTGTCTGTGTGTCTGTCTGTCTGTCTGTTCCACTACAAAGAGATGTGCTAGAGACTTAAAATTTTCAGGGTATCTTGAGGTCCACTCCTAGAGAACGAAACGCCTACGGCAAATCCTGGCAACCACCCCTAGGGGTGTGAATGGGGGTATCCAAGGTTCAAAACTTTTCCCAAAAAGTAATTTTTTTATGTTCTCCTAAGGGGTAACTCATGAAAGTAGAGCCCTTTGGGCGAAAATTTCGTCCGTTTGGCTTTATCTCTAACCGTTTAGGCGCTAGATGGTCTTTTTTGACGAAAATAAGCTAAAAATTGCCATAGTGAACAAGAAGTTGTAGAAAAAGGCCTAAAAACCGCAAAATACAAAGGAAACTCTCCCCCCCCACCCCCAAAACACGTTTTTTAAGCAGAAGGGTGGGTTGTAGTCGCGGTGCTTCACCGTTACATCCCTTCTCGAGTTTTTGGGGCAAACTCAAAGACGACGGGTTTAAGCGGGCCGAAGGCCTGCTACATCATTCGATCATGTTCTTCAGCAAATCGCGTGACAGAAATGGTCGGGCCGCAGGCCCGACCATCGCCGCCGGCAGGCGAAGCAGGCCCGGCCCCTGCCGAACGGAGTTGCCGGCGGAGGGAAGCGGAGCTGGCAACTTCGTTTGGCGGAAGGGCGGGCCTGCTTGTTAATGTTAAACTCTAACTATGACTTTGCCGTGAGTTTAACATGTGACAATTATTTTTTGATTAACAAATTGACACATTTTGTTCAGCAGCTATAGTACAACTTAACACAAAGAGACTGTTGTTGCTCTGCAATAATACGTGTCCTATGAAGTCAGATGTCTCAAGACTAACAGTCTATTCTTTTCCCAACAGGTTAATTATTTCAGTAGTGTGGCGTCGGACCTGACTTATGATGGATGCACCAGGGACATTCTTAAGTTGCTGATTTCCAAAGAGTTGAAGAAGAGCCTCAACTGGAGGAGCACCCAGCTGAAGTACGGTCTTCAAAAGAAAAAGACTGGAAGCCTTACTATTGGTTCGTATTAAATGTTTTGCCTAAATCTGTATTTAATCTAAATATGTAGAAGAGGCACACACAAATGATGACTATTGTCCAAGGGGAAAAGACAACACTTTTTAAAGAGATCGCGCAGGGGACATTGGCGAGTTCTGTCTTCAAGTCTAGAAACAATAAAAATTTTAAGCTCTCTGGAGTCAACTGGTTCCATAAAATAGCTCTCTAAAGACACGAAAACGATAGCCAACCAAAATGACACCATTGGCTGAATTGACCATATTTACAAGAATAAATATGTCAACATTGACAGTTGAAAAGCAGTTGTTGCGTTGATCACGAGCAAGCATGAAACCTTTGACTTCTAGTTTAAAATACTGCTCTTCTTCACCCCAGTCATTATGTTGCTCTCTAAGGAGTATGTCATCGTCAGATATAATTTTCTTGTTTCTTATTAATCTGCCATGCCTTTCTTGATCTCTCTTAAACAGTTGCTGAAGTGGTAAATATGTGGAACGAAGATAACGTTTGATCACACCTAAATAATTTTCATATTTGTATGAACTTACATCATCTAAAGTGCCATGGTTTGTGCACTCACTATGTATGTGAACAAGATTATGAACATTGTACACAACATACGCTGGTCCAATCACTTGTGTAGAATAAGCAACAAACTGTCGAAGGCACTGATCTACGGTGTGGCTGATTCTCTCAATTAATCCAGAATCTGAGAAGATATAAATACCACAGAAAAGAAGATAGTTATGATAAATATCAGGGTGTAGGCCTCGAAATATAACAAGTCCATCATATTTTAGCATTCTCCTGAATTCAGTGGCAGTAAATTTGCTGTAATAAGGGAGAGGTCTCAGATGCCGACTGAATTCTGTAGGTAAATATGAAGCAATATTTTCCTCCATTTTATGTGATATTTGCAGTTGTTCAACTGCAGATATTTTAGCAGGAAAACCTTTAAATTTTCCTAGGAGAAATTGCATCCACCTTTTGAAGGCTCCAATGTCTATTAAGTGGAGGGGATCAAGACGAAACTGTGAAACCATTTTAATATTCGCTCTTTCCAGCCAGAGGGGTCTCAACCTCAATGTCCCCCGAATGGTGAAGCTCATCTCTTCTATTAGCAAAATCATCATCAGTTCGCAGTGCTGCATGTAAGTCAAGAAATAGTGTTGTACTACAATACCTTACACCCAAAACTGTACACTTTTCACAGCCATGAAAATCATTGTCATTTGTAATGGATTAAATTAATTGACGGGCTAAGGCATCACATATAAAGTGTCTGATTCTGAAAGGGTTGAAAAGAACAAACTCACTGACTTTTCCGTTTCCGTGATATAATAGGGTAGAAAACATCAAATGCTGATTTAAATAACTCTACACCCGCAATGCCGATATCAATTTGAATTTCGTTGTACATTTGAGGATATTCGGGTGTCAACGTTTCGTCAAGACTACATTGAATACCCTTGTACCAAAACAACCCTGTCCCAATTTGTTCAAAATTTGATTTGCCAGGAGTGTTTAGTAAAGTCCTTGTGGTTTTTGGAAGAAGAGGAAAGACTCTTTTCATGCCACACAACAATTCATCAGTTTTAGCAGCAGTGACGCCATACTTTGCCCATTCTTTTATAAACCCCAGAACATACTGATTGCGATCAAAGTCATTTTCTATCAAATCCTCGCTGTTACTTGGTTGAGGGTCGTCAGAATCTGCATTATCACTATCATCATTATTGCCACTGTTGTCACTATCAATATCATCAATATTTCCACTGTTGTCACTACCACTATTGTCAATATTGCCACTGTTGTCACTTTCACAACCATCGTTATCATCGCTTGGCTCAGTCTCACCACTATTGTCACTTCCACTTTTATCTCTGTCGTCACTGTTGCCACTGCCATTGCTATCGCTTGGATCGGAGGGATTACTTTGATGTGGAACGTCCTGGTCTTGTCCTTCTGGATCGAACTCATCATGACCATCCTCATTTTCATTTATAGCAATGGCCTGGCATTTGACGAGTTTGCTAACCTTTCCCTGCGCCGAAGGAGAAGCAGCTTGCGCGCTACTTCCTTCCTAGCCCGAGAACTCGACTTCATCCTAAGTACATATTTTGCAAATCGAATTTTAAAAAAAAAGTGGTAACCTCATGTGGTGCGCCTAGGTTACATCTATCTCTTTGGTCTTCATTTACTCTACTAACTTAGAAGGACATTAAATAAAAATATACTCACCAGTTTGGCATGTTTCGCAAAAACTTTGGGTATTATTTTTATTATTTATTAATTTAATAGTAATTAATAATTAATACAAATTTACTAATTACACTTGAACACCAAGCCGGCTTCTCACAGTTTCAATTCGGCAATGTGAATATTAAAAGGCTCTTGCTTAGTTTTCAACTGTTTGTTCACCGTCACCGCCCTCTTGCAAGCAACAAAACGTCACTCTGACGTACCTTTCAAAACCGTCAGACCGAAGTTAACTTGTCGTTTAATCCAGAAAACATCAAATGAAGATCAAAAGCGAATCGCAATAAATGTCGAACACCAATCAGACGCGATTTTCGTTCAAAGCACGTCAATATGACGTTTCGGAGACCTATCTCTGTTGCTTGGGAGGGGGTAACTTAAAAAAGTAAAGCCCTCTGAACGAAAATTTCGTCCATTCGGCTCTATCCTTAACCGTTTAGGCACCAGAGGGACTTTCCTACACGAAAATTACAACATTTCTATGTTGTTGTTTTTTTTCAGATATTTGCTAGTCTCCGGTAGTGTAACTCGTAAAAATAAAATCCCGAAGAACAAAATTTGTGACTTTTGGGGCCGAGTGCCTACTCACGACTTTGGCCAGACTAGGGTGTCAGCGCCGCAGGCCTAGGTAGATGTATGCCAGGCGCGTCGCAGCGTATAAGTGTTTCGTGAGATATCGCGAAGCCTGTTACGCGAGACGTGGTCTGGCGTACATCTACCTAGTATTGGCTCAGCGAATAGCGAAGCCCATTACTCTACTGACCGAAAAAGTTTCATTCATTTTGTATCATAACAAGCAGGCCTGCCCTTCCGCCAAACACAGTTGAGTGGGAGGACAAGGAGTCAAAGAAATCGTGTTCGACCTCATCTTCAACTCTTGGCTCCCACAAAACAACAATCACTCTAACACACTCGCCCTGCTGGTCCGTCAGGTGGACCCGACAGCACGTCTGCTCGCCTCGGCTGCCAGGCGTGGACACTGAGCTATTTCGGCCGGATGATGCATCTCGCCCAGCAGCCAGCAGCGCGCGCCTCAGCCCACTCGGCCAACCGAGCTGATGGGTGGGGACGCGGACGGTAGCGAGCTGCATCGGACAGCACGTGTGGCGTAAAGAGGGCTGACGAGACAGGCGGCGGCAAAGCGCACGGCCTGGGAGGTTATGTTCCCCAGTGTCACTAAATCACATTTCACAAACACTGCATACCGAGTATTGAGAAAGTTCAAACGAGGCACGGACACTACTGTGCACACTGAACATACACGCGCACTAACCCTCAAGTTCATAAGTGAAGAAAATCAGTTCAAACGTAGTATTTACAGTTCTGTGAGGTTAGGGCGAGGGGTGGATAACTCCCCTGCCAAGTGTACACCCCTAATTCTGCCCAATTCAAACTCAGACCAATTCAATTTAATTCAAACTAATTCAAAACTAATTCAACTAATTCAGTCCAATTCAAGACAATGTTCAGTCAATTCAAGTCAATTTAAGCCAATTCACGCTAATTCAGTAACATAAAATCGCAATAATTCAAACTAATTCAAAACCAATTCAACCAGTTCAGTCCAATTCAAATTCAATTCAAGCCAATTCAAGCTAATTCAAATTCAATTCTTGAAATTTGTACACCCAATTCAGGAGTTATCCACCCCTCGGGTTAGGGGCCAGGTGCCGGGGAGAAATTAATGAATATGCAGCAAATTACTTGATACAGAGCACTGTCTTCACTTGTAGGGTTGCTCCGAACACTTATGACTTCACTCGCACACAAATCATGGTTTAAAACAGTTCAAAACTTGTCAAAAAATTGATAAAAATACGACACTTTGGAGGCGGTCGTACTGGTACTGGTGCTCTAACCCCTGAGCTATGGAGGCTCGTATACTACCATCGAGGCGCTGCTTGGCCCCTTCGCATCGAGGGGGTATAGCTCAGTGGTAGAGCATTCGACTGCAGATCGAGAGGTCCCCGGTTCAAACCTGGGTGCCCCCTGGCCGCACTTCTTTCTTTTGCCGCCCCACGTCACCTAAGCGATCGCCCGCACGCCCCACCGGATGCGACTGCGACGTTTCCCGACGGTCCGCGGCCTGGCTCGATAGTGGTGCCGCTCGAGGCACTCCGCCTGCAGCGGCATCGGTGGTTCAGTATTAAAAGCTTTTTATTGCATAATTTTACAGTACAGCATTGGATGATGCCATTTTAGGTTAGGTGGGGGGACGCCTGGAGTGTATACGATGCACTAGGCGATCGAGACACTTAGCCTCAGACTGAGCCCCCCACACGCCCATTTAGTGCCCAGCTAATCAGCAGTAACAGTGGCCCCCCTCCGCACCGCAACGCCGGGGACTTGTTACCGCCGCACAGTGGTCGGAGGAGCCTGATTAGGCCGCCAAAATAGATCCTCATCCCCCACTGACGTAAAAACTGGTGTACGGGGGTTTTTGATACCGCTGATTACGAATCTGACAATATTTTTGGTAAGGGGGTCGTCCTTAACATGGTTGCCACAAAACTTTCATTTCCATTTTCCCTGAGTTTTCCCTGATTTCCAGACCATTGCTCCCCAAATTTCCCTGAGTTTTAAGCACCGTTCCAGGGGTAAACAAATAACTCCCGAATTGCCGAGGACCACGGCCTTATGGTAAAACAAGACCGCGAGCGAAGCGAGCGCGAAACATTTTGGGTCAAAACAACCAACTTGGTCGTCAAAATGTGTGTTTGACGTACACAGAAAATAGAAAGCAGTTTGAGAACCGATCAGAACAAATTTCCCTGACTTTTTTTCATTTTCCCTGAGTTTTCCCTGATTTCCCTGACAGTTTTTTATTTCCCTGAGTTTTCCAGGTTTTCAAGGTTTTCCAGAGTTGTGGCAACCATGCTTAAATTTGTTTTAAATGTCATCAACATTTAAGGACGGTCCCCTACGACTTTTTTAGGTTGCGTGGAGGGTTTTTGATACCGCTGAGATGGACGAGCTGAAGAAGAAGGGTAAAGAGTGCAAAGGTTGCAAAGATTGGGAGGCAAGGTGTAAAGATTTGGAGCATAAGTGTGAAGTCTTGGAGGAGAAATGTGAAAGTTGGGAGAGTCACTGCAAAGACATAACAGAAGAGGCAGAAGAAAAATTAAGGGAAGAAGTGCTGCAAGTAAATTATTACAAAGAGATTGTAGACTTATACAGTGCACTTGAGGAGAAGAAAAGTAAAAAAGTTGCACCGGCGAGGTCACCAATAAGTGACGATGACACGCATGACGACGACCAACACCGTGGTGTGCACGACCAGCATGGCGACGACGATGATCTGCAGGGCAACGGTGGACACACGGTGGAGGGAGATACGGTGGGGACACTGGGCCACTCTTGCCTACCCGCGCTTGTCACGATTTCGGCTCCGTTTCTAGTACCTGAGTACGCCACCACGCGGCGCTCAACGCAGGATGTACTGAGGCGTGGCGTAGCGTGGCGCGCCACCCGCCCGTGAGTGCGAGAGAGAGGTCCGAGCCGCGTACCGGCACCGGCTAGCCCGGGCGCGGCCGGCGCGGCGGCGCGCGTGCTCCCGGCCGGCTAGAGAGGATTAGTGGCCGGGCTAGCCCGGGCGCCCGAGCTAGCCGGTACGCGGCTCGGACCTCTCTCTCGCACAGTGACTACCTATCTCTCTCGCACTCACGGGCGAAAGGCGCGCCACGCTACGCCACGCCTCAGTACATCCTGCGTTGAGCGCCGCGTGGTGGCGTACTCAGGTACTAGAAACGGAGCCGAAATCGTGACAAGCGCAGGTACCCCAGTGTCCCCACCGTATCTCCCTCCACCGTGGCAACGGCAGTGCCCGCATTACGATGGGTCCTAAGAATAAAGGCCGATGTCGCGCCGTGCTTTTTAAGAAAGGTTCCGGTTCACAAAAGTGTACTAAACAAATTGGCATCTCTGTTTGTCCCAAAAATACAACGAGTGAATTGTCCAGCGCGTTCAAACTTTCTTTTCGCTCTCCTGAGAATTCACAAAAAGAGACATCGGCCCTTCTTAAAAAGCAGCGCGCGACATCGGGCCGTCTTCTCCGCCGCCGCGAGACATCGGCCTTTCTTAAAAAGCACGGCGCGACATCGGCCTTTATTCCTAGGACCCATCGATTATAGTACTCCCATGGCAAAGGATTTTGTGCACGGTTGGACTCATTGGGTACCAACCGTACAGTCTGATGTACTCCTGGGCTGTCTTCTTGGCGTATAGTTCAAATTTCTCAGTATCAATTTCATACCCACTTGAGAGGGCACTCAATAGTGAGTGAAATCTCTGGATCAGGTTCATGTCCAGTCCTGTGATTTCTGATGAAATTTGGGCATTGGAGAAGAATGTTCTTGCCGTGTTCCCATCATTTGTGTTGCCGAAACCTTGCTTCACTTGATCGACGTTTAATCCGAGTCTCTCTTTAAATTGTGTTTGAATGTGTTTCTTGTTTTTTTGTACCTCTTGCTTGTGATACTCTGTCTTTGCCTCATACACTTTGATAGAAAGTTTGTAGGCCACGGATGTGCACAGCAACTCAAAACTTCGCAGCCACGCATGCAGAGTGCTCATTCCAAATCGACAAGAGTTGATATTGACAGGTTTCCTGGCTACAGCATCCAGATTATTCATGATAGGAGGTCTTGCCTTACAAATATAGCATTCTTTGGTGTATGTAGTACCACTCAGTACGTTACAGACTTTACCGTCGTTCATTGTCATGAACATTTGATACTCCACTTTTACTGACTCTGAACTGAATGGCTGCAGGTTGTCTATCTCATTCTGGATTCTCTCACTCTCCGAAATAATTAGCTCATCAGTTTCTTTCTCAAAATTAAGCTTGATAGGACGACAGTACCTTGTTGAGGAAGGTCGAGGGTTTTGCCAAACAGTTCTAGTCTCGCCATCGGGATCAGTATTTACGCAACGAAGTTGCAGGGGGACAACAGATATCACAAACAGAGTCTGCTTGGATTTGGGGTCGATAGACACTTGCTTAAACATCGAAAAACCTGAGGACCCATCCATTCCTCACTTGCAAATAAGGACCAAATTCTGTGATTCTGAAGTAGAAAGAGAATCCACAACAGGTGCCAGATACAGCAAAAGTCGCGCCAAAGTGTGGTCCATTAAATTCTGGACAGGCACTTCCGCGAAAGATTCTGTTACTGTTATGCCACTGGGGTAGCACATCTTCTTTGCATCTAGCAGGATATCGTAAGAGCTGTACAAATTTGCCTTCCGGCTCACAGCCCCTTCCCTCATAAGAAGGTATTGGTGTTTAGTTAATTTGGTATTAACGTAGAAGCTAAGTGCTTCGTCAGGGGTGTATGGCACTAATTCAACCGAACCTGCAGTACTTTGGTCTTCTTTCTCAGCAATGAAAACATTCTGGAGACGCTTTGCCTTCTTACGTTGGCCGTCCTGGTGCAGAGACGATGCAGCCGCGTGTAACAACTCCTCTGTAGTGCCCTTTTCCCTCAGATCGTGAGATACTCTGGACCTGGTTCTGGCACTTGCAGTGCTCACAGACTTTTAAGGTCGTCCCTTTACGGGTCCTATTAGAAAAAGTACGTCTTAGTATGAAACTAAGAAAAATATTAATAACAATGCCATCCCAAAAATAGATAATCAAAGAAACTTACTGGATCCTTTGAAAGTTGTTGAAAGCCATGATTTATTTGTCTTCCTAAACCTGGCGTCTGTTCTCTTGGACTTGTTGAATCTTTGCCTCATATGAACCAGCAGGGATTGTAATTGGTTGAATGCAGATGCCGGCCTGTAACGATACCATAAATATAAGTTCAGTATGTTCTGCGGCGTATATATATTATTTATTAGAAATATTGTAGAACACTTTGCTGCTGACGTTTTTAAAAAAGAACCGTGTTTATTTTCTTTTCTTTTTCCTGTGTTTTCTGATTTTCCTACTTTTTTCCAATGTTTCTACTGATTTTTTCTGTGTTTTTTTTCGATTTTTCCCTTTTTTTTCGATTTTTAACTGTTTTTTAGCCCGCCCTTCTGCTTTTAAAAAAGCATTAAAGCGGGCTTATGCAACCGCTGTCGTGTCCGTCTGTCTGTCTGTCTGTCCGTCGTCCGTGTAAGAGGAAGGAGATGAGCTAGAGGTCTGCAAATTTCAGGGTATCTTAGGGGTCACTCCTGGACAACGAAACGCCTGGTGCAAATCCTGGCAACCACCCCTAAGGGGGTGAAAGGGGGTAACGAATAAATAGGGATTAGTCCAAAAAGTAGAATATCAAATATTTTTTTATGGTCTCCTAAGGGGTATCTCGTGAAAGTAGAGCTCTTTGGGCGAAAATTTCGTCCGTTTGACCCTATCTTGCACCGTTTGGGCGCTAGAGTGCTTATTTCGACGAAATACGGCGAAAATGACTGCGTTGCTCATAAAGACGTACAAGGAGGCGTCCAATCGTAAAATGTCAGAGGAAGTACCCCCCCAAAACAACACATTCTGAATCAGACACTACTCTTAGATTTGCCGTATCTTTCACTGTTTCGGCCCTAGAGGTGGATATATTGAAAAATTTGGCAAAAAGTCAAGTTTTAGGACTGTTTGACAAACAATGTACAACCTAAAAACTGCGCTGGTTCACCTTTTTTAATTCTTGGGCAAAGCAGAAGGGTGGGGTGTAGTCACGGTGTTGCCCCGTTACAGTCTCTTGTCATGTCCAAAGGAAAAATTTCTAGGGCCGCAGGCCCCCCGCAAGACGCTTAAGTTTACTCAAATATGCAAAGAGATTTACCGGTCACATAATTTATTTGATTATGCCCTTCAGTAAATCGCGAGACTGAAATGGTCGGGCCGAAGGCCCGACCATCGCCGCCGGCAGGCCAAGCAGGCCCGGCCCCTTCCGAACGGAGTTGCCGGCGCAGCGAAGTGGAGCTGGCAACTCCGTTTGGCGGAAGGGCGGGCCTGCTTGTTTAATCCGATTTTGTTGTTTTTTTTTTCAATTTTTTTCCTGACTTTTTCTGTTTTTTTTCTTATTTTTTCCGATTTTTAACTGATTTTTTTCCAAATTTTTGGGGGGGTTTTCCTTAATTTTTTCTGTTTTTTTTCCTGATTTTTTTTGTGGATTTTTTCTGATTTTTTTGATTTTTTTCCTGATTTTTTTGGTTGAATCTTTGGTATTTTTTTCTGATTTTTAAAGGATTTGCATTGATTTATTAAAAAAACGCGTCTGGGTGTAGCGAAGCCTGTTACGCGAGACACTATAGCACCACTACATAGCCGCAGCGATAGGAAGTGCCACACTAATTTGTGATCACCCGCGCTGATGCGTGGATGCGTGGATGCCAAAATGTTTCTTGCGCATGTGAGCGTCTGGGTGTAGCGAAGCCTGTTACGCGAGACATTACAGCTCCACTACATAGCCGCAGCGCAGCGAGTCATGATAACGATAGGAAGTGCCACACTAATTTATGATCACCAGCGCTGATGCGTGGATGCCAAAATGTTCCTTGCGCATGTGAGCATTTAGACCTATATTACCGAGTTTGCGGTGTAAACAAGTTGTTTTGACTTCGTACTTACAATTTCAGTTCTTCCAGAAGGGCAGGTACTTGTTTGCGTTGCGGTAAAGAGCTCATTAAACGCCATTTCTCGTAGATCACCACGTATTTTATTTTAAGTATAAAAACAATTCATTAACGCAAACCATGTACAAACACTGGTAGTCGGACGTTGACGCGCTACGCTAGGGCTGTCCGTACGTCACGATCGCCGCCGGAACAGGGAACAGGGCGAGCCGGGTGGGTGAAGGAGAACGGGGGAAACATGGGGGCGTTGAGTACGAAATATTCCTTAGTTTTACTACCTTTTACTTTCATTGACGCCCGGGGTGGCACCTGGTGGCAGCTACAACCATTACGGGATGTTGTGGGCACCTATGGAGAACATTTTTATGCTGTCCTCGTTTTGGACAAAGTTGGACCAAATTTGTACTCGCCTATCAAAGGTGTGAAAACTACAAGTAAAGTTAAGTGTGAAAATATTGACCGTCTGACACACGTGGGGAAGTTCGGAGGGAAGAGCATCACTGGATAGGACTATTTCAACCATGGTGCATTAGATGGAAGCCGAGGTATACGGTCCCTGCTTCACATACGGGCACGGTGGCCTGTCACATTGTGACATACAAATCATGTTAGAGCGCCCCGAGAGAGGGTCATCTTTGACAACCGATAACTCCGGAACCACTCGACCAATATGAGACCACTTTTGCGTGGGAGACTTTTAAACATTTCTTAATCGATAAAAAAAAAACCGAACTCGATGAGACCAACTTGAGATTTCTGACTTTTGGCGGCCTAAACTGGCATTACCGACCACTGTGCGCCGTGTGGCGCCTGCTGCTCTTTTCTTCGTTAAGCTCTTGAGTGCAGTCTTCTAGTGAGTCAGCGAAGGCACCACAGGGTGAACTGCCAGCTAGGCACCACGCATCTAAAGGACTGCAGGGCTGTCCGCCAGAATGAAGGGTGACGATGCCACCGGTGGCTGGTAGGGTGACATTTTGAGTAAATTGTCGTTGCTGCGTTACGTGTTCAACGTCAATATCTCTAGACCACCGAATGTCGTCTGACACGCACTTCCTCTTCAATTTGTTCTGGCGGAACTTTGGGACCCCCAGCTTGGTTAATACAGGGTTGTTAGCTGGGTCCCATGATCCCAAGCTGCCGACCACAATGGCAGCAGCTGCTGCCTCGAAGCCACGGCCGTGGAGGTGCTGAACTAGGTGTTCGTATTTGTCCTCCTTGTATCGCCGGGCCACTTCTAGGGCATGGTAGCGCTCCTCACACGGACAGCAGATGTCAACGATGAGTGCCGTCTTGGTGGTGGTGTTCATGACGACGATGTCTGGTTTGTCAGCGCTACCCGACCCGGCGATGCACCTCTCTACTCGGGTGTTGCGTCCTCGCTCATGACCTCCAGGACGTCCTTGAGGATGGCCCGGTGCTGGTTGTTGATGGCGAGCGAGTGTCTGGCGAAGCAGTGGTTGAGGACGTGCGCGGTGGTTTCGTCGGGGTGGCCGCAGGCCCGACAGGATCTGACACGCCCCGCGATGCCGCGGACGCACCCGTTCAGTGGCAACACCCCTAGGCGGGCCCGGTGGATGAAGCGCCAATCGCAGAACCGCATGTGCTGACCCGCGCCGTAGAAGTGGTTGGAGGCAGGGTCGTGACAGGTTGCGGCATAGACCTTCCCCTGGTCGGGCTTGCTGACGAGGGAGACAAGATGATGGTGTTGAAGGCCTTGCCGCAGCTTGTGGTGGAGTAGTTTGCGGGATTCCGAGTCTATGATGGCGCTCTCCACCGGCTTGCCAGGGAAAGGCACGTGGACTCCGAGGCGCTCCAGCGACGCACTCCATCCCCATTTGAAGCCATGTATTTTGTTGCTGAGCCTCCGCGAAACGTTTCTGGCCGCCGTCCAGATGTTAGATGCGTTGTGCACGCCTCTTGGTGTTGGGCCCCCTGATAGGACCTCCGCCAGCTCGGAGTTGGATGGATCGTGTCCGAGCCGGCGCCTGACGGTTTTCTTGGCGCTGGTCGCGGCGATTTTCCTCACCAGGGGTCCGGGCAGGTGAGTACCTTGAAGGCGTGCACGATGGCCCCGATGTCAGCAAGGTCACCAAGGGGGAGTAGGTTGGCATCTTGTGCGGCGGCAAGTAAACGGGCTCGGCGCTGGCGCCGTGGGGAAGGTGGAGGGCAGCCTTAGCAACACGCTTCACCTCCCGGTCGAGCTCCGCGAAGGCCTGCTTCTGGACCTTGGCCGTCATGAGGCTGTGTTGAGCTTGAGGGACCACGAAGGTGCGGAGCGCGTCCAGCTTCTGCCAGTCAGACAGCTGGCTGCGCTCGATGTTCCCAATGTCTTGAAGCATGGCCTCGATGGTCGCCTCGGGGGTCTGGTCGACGCGAAGCCCCGTGGGGACGCCAAGGTGTTGGTAGGCGTCCCCGTCGGCCAAGGTCGGGATGGTTGCGCCCTGGATGAGGGTCAGCGTCTCCAGCTGAGCCCTCTTTTTCACAATGTGGAGGGTGGCGCACTTGGCCGCGTTGAACTGGAGGCCGGTCCAAGTGGCCACCTCCCCAATGATGTCCAGAAGGGTCTGCATGTTGGCGGCACTCTTGGCTGTGACGACCAGGTCGTCCGCATAACCAAGGCACACGATGGGCTCGTTGTGGAGGAGAAAGCCGTGCAGCCTGGCGAGGATGAGGATGCTTCTGATGAGCACCTCCAGTGCCAGGTTGAAGGTCATGGGGCTCAGAGGGTCACCTTGCTGCACCCCTGAGGCCATTGGCACGAAGCGGGTCTCGCCAGACGCTGTAGAAAAGTTTGTCGTGCAGCCTTGGTATGCGTCCTGGACGACGTCCACTAGATGTTCGTGGACGCCGTGCTCGGAGCATCTCGAGAATAACGGCGTGGGGAACGGACCCAAAGAGGTTCCGTAGGTCCAGCCACGTGATGACAAGTTCGCGGCCGGACTCCCTCACCTCATCGATGGCTTGTTGGACGATGAAGTTGTGCTCGAGGCACCCCTCCTCCGGCATGAAACCCTTCTGGACTTAAGAAACAGCTCCCGTAGAAGCTGCCCTCCGGCCCAGGCTGTCTGCAAGGATCCCGGAGTAGATCTTGTAGAGACAGGAGGACAGGGCAATCGGGCGCCAGTTTCCGAGATCGCCCTTGTCCCCCTTCTTGTAGAGTAGGATGGTACGCGACTCCTTCCATGCTGCTGGGATGCGCTTGTAACGCAGACAGGAGTTGTACATCACAGCAAGCATGTGAGCACCGGGATCCTTGCGCTTGATGATTGAATATGTAACCCCATCAGCGCCAGGGGATGTTTCGCTGCAGCGTACTAGGCGCGCGGTGATGGTTTCTTTGTCAATGGTGGTGACGAGCATAGGATCCTGGCGCTGAGTGGGGGGCAGTACAGCAGAGGCAGGAAGAGGCGGCAGCTCGGTGATGGTCTCCTTGAACACATCCTCGAAATAGTTAGCGACCTCGTCGCCCGGGACCTCGCAGAGAGGAGAATCCTCCTGTCGGATGTCCCGCATAGCCTTCTTTCTGTTGGTCTTGTAGAGCTGCTGAATGCGCTTGGCCTCCTGATTGGGGTCGCACTGCCCCCTGCCCCGCTGACGGCCGCCTGGGCGAGGTTTAGGTGGTGATTGCAGCACCTTGGTGAGCTCCCCGATGACGTCCTCAAGCTCGGCAAAGTTTTGTAGAATGCTCGCCTGCCACGCGGGCGGCCCGGGTTCGATTCCCGGCCAATGCAATTTTGGTTTGTTTGCCTGCCTCGTCGTCGTGTCCTCCGACAGCTGTCTTGTCTTGACGACGACACACATCCGTCGACCAGCAGCACCGGCCTCCGTGGCGCAATGGTTAGCGCGTTCGGCTGTTAATCGAAAGGTTGGTGGTTCGACCCCAGCCACGGGCGGCGACCGTTTTGCCACGGCCAGCCGCCTGCCGCCCCGCCCCGCCCCGCCGCCCGCTGTCGAAACCCTGGCATGGTCGGGGTTTCCCACGAGACCGTGTGGCCTAATGGATAAGGCGTCGGACTTCGGATCCGAAGATTGCAGCTTCGAGTCCTATCACAGTCGTCCCGCGGTTGATGGGCGCC
>NW_026267501.1:105968-113328 GCF_000697945.3 Frankliniella occidentalis
AATCTTATAATCATTCTTATAGTCTCATAATCACGCTATAATCCTTATAATCTATACTCAAAAGTACACGGCTGAGGCGAGTTGCAGACCCCTCGTCTTTCCGTCTTCTCTCTTCTCTTTTCTCTCTTGTTTTCTCTTCTATACAGGTCTCCGAGCAGTTCCAAATCATCGTCCGAGTTCCAATGCTGTCACTCAACAAGCAAAAAGTCTCCATCTCCCTCAAGTCGGGAGCTCACCCCCTTCGCCGCCGCTGTGACCGGTTGTTGTCGTTGGTCCTGATGGCTGCTGGCGGCGCGCGGCGCGTCGTCTGCTGGCTTGCTGGGCGGCGGGCCGCCGCCTGACTTGACGTCACCAGCGCTTGGCTCAACCGGCTCGGGCTGGGTTGTCTCCGAATCGGTGGCCTTGGCCGCCCCGGGCTGCGTCCGACATGTGGCTTGGAGGTGCCCCATGCACAGTGCGGAACCAGGCCGCCCTCGCTCCCGCAGGTAGCAGCGGAGAGTGCACGTGGCGCCACACCCGCGGCTAGTCCATGGACTCGTGATGTCGCTGGACGCGGGGCGTGGTGATGACGTCCGCCAGGACCGCCGTGTGGATGGTCCGGCTCAGATCTTTGCCCGTCAGGTCCGGGGGCGCCTTGCCGTCGGCGGTGATCTCTCTGACCTGTTCGAAGTACCTCACCGGCGCAGGCAGGCTGGAACCCGGGGGATGCATCTCCTGGAGGATGCGCAGCCAGCCGCCACTTATGGAGTGCGGCAGTGCTCTTTCCGACGTCAGCCACCTCGCTGCATACATGGCCCTGGACTTGTGCAGCGGGTCATGCAGCACGAGGCCCCCGAGCGCCTTAGGGCAGGATCATGATGTCGAAGGGGACTCTCAGAATCTGGCCCGCACAGAGAAATCTCCCCAGCGCCTTTCTGATGTCCCTGACGACGTGGATGGGGATCGGGGAGCGCCTGCGCAAGATGCCAGAGTAGAGACATGGCGTAGGTGTTGGCATACTCTACCCGCTGAACGATGTTGAAGGGGCGGAGGCGGGCGTCCGCGAGGGTGGCTCTGCGGGCTCCGACACGGGTCGTCCAGTTGACGGCGTCCATTTTGGACACCGAGGCTGTGTACACGATGCCTAGTACCTTGAGCTCCTTCACGTAGGGGAAAGGCATCAAGACGCCCGTGCTCCAGGCTCCGAGTGGCAGCGCCTTTGATTTTGTTGCTTTGACCTTCAGCCCCGTCTCCTCTCCGAAATGCTGCAGTGCGTTCACTAGAGTGACGGCATCGTCCGGCTTCTCCAGCACAGCCACCACGTCGTCAACGTATCCTGAGGCTGCGAGGCACGGTTCCGTGTCCCCACCCGTCACGTCCGGGATTCTAACGCCCCTCAGCCTGGAAGCAAGAACTTTTATGAGCACATACATGATCGTTTTGAAGATGATCATGCTCAACGGGCAGCCCTGCCGCACTCCGCGCCTGAGAACGAAGGGGTCCGTCAGTCGCCCGTTGATTCTAACCCGTGTCGTCGCCCCCTTGTACATGGACTTGACCAGAATGATGAAGTGTTCGCTAACGCCCTGCCTTCTTAATATTTTCCAGATTGCTGAGTGGTCCACATTATTGAACGCCCCGGCTATGTCGAGCGCAACCAGGCACGCCCCCACCTTCGTCCTTAGCTGCCGATTGGCCAGGTCGACCACCGCGATGGTGTCCCGGATGTCCACGAGCGCAGCGTGCATGGTTCTGCCGCTGCCTGTCTTCACTTGCAAGGGGTGCAGCAGCTTGTCCTGGAGCCGCTCCAGGCGCCTCGCCAGGACCCGCGACATGATCTTCCCGTCCAATTCCAGGAGTGTCACCGGCCGGAAGTCCTTCACCGTGACGGGCTCCTTCACCTTGGGGATGAGCACCATCACCCCCTTGGTGTGGCTGTCCGCCACCCGGCGCTGTTGAAGCATCGCATTGAAAACTGCTAACATGTCCTTACCCAGGATACTCCATGCTACCAGGTACAGTTCGGCCGTCAGCCCGTCCTCGCCGGGGCTCTTGCTGCGCGGGCAGGCTCTGATCGCCTCCAGCAGCTCGGTTTCGGTGATCTCGGCAAGGAGATACTCGTTGTCCTCGTCGGTCACGACCGGTGCCTCGATGGTGGCGTACAGGAACGGGGTCGGCTTGTTCTCGCCGTCCGGCCCACGGAGCAGCTCCTGAAAGTACTCCCTGATGTGGGCGTCGATAACCTCCGGCTGCGTCAGCACCTGCCCCTCCGCGTCCCGCAGGCTCTCGATGGTGTTGGCCTCGGTACGGCGGATACCAGCAGCGACGTGGTGGATCGACATCTGCTCGTCCTGGCACGGGGTGTCGCACTTGGCGCGCGCCTCGAGGCCGAGTAGACGCCTCCGCATCAAGGTCATGATGCGCAGCCTGTAGTAGGCCTCGCACTCGGCATCTGCGTCGGTCTGGCTGCCTACCCTCCCGGCGTACAGCTCTGCTACACGGTCGTGGTAAAAGGTAATGAGCGTCTCATCATCTTTACGTACCTCGCGGGTCCGCGCGGCGCAGAAGGACCTCAGCCTCCCCTTCCCCTCCTCCCACCACTATATGACATCCGCAAACTTGCCCTTTTTAGACGATCCAGTCTATACCAGCAGGTTTGGCGCGCGGGGGAGCGGTGCGTCCCAACTTCCCCCCGCCCACCAACAATCAATACTGTGCGCTAGGCCACGCCCCATCTAGGCGCTCTCAGCCCCACAAACAATATACACTCAACACTCTTCCAAGCCTGGCCTGCCTGAAGGTGGCCCAGGCCAGGGCGCAGGGCCACCGAGACCTCGACTCCAACGACGAGCACCTCTGGATGCTCGGTCTAGTGCTCGTCCAAAGCGAGGGCGATCACCACGTCGCCGATCAATCGTCCAAAAACTGCCTGGTCTCGCAAGGGAACTCATAAGCAGTGCTAGTCCCCGATTTTGTTCCGTGAATCTCAGAACAAAGAGTCGTAACTACTCTAGTTCTAGCAAGCAATAACGTATTTAATTAGTAGCAATAATTTTGTATGAAATTTCCTTTCATTCGGATCGTCTATTTGTTAACACAGAGTGTTAACGTTTTTTTCTTCCAGCTCTCCCAGATGGCGCCAAGGCGGGACAGAAAGTCCTGGCTGCTGAGGACAACTGGGTTGAGTTTCAAATGCCCCCCGCGGGGGCGGGCGGACGCGGGGTCGCGGGGCACGGGCAGATCCATTTCCACGCAGAGGGCTAGGCTAGGTGGTCGCTCACAGCGGTGAGAAGGGGACGCGCGCGCCGCAGACCCGGGGCTAGAGCTTGGCTCACGTACAACCTGTCAAGACGCAAAGAGCAGATTTTTGAGAAGAAAGTAAATCTTGGCGCCCATGGCCTGAGTCTCACCCAGGCGTCCTCGAGCTTGAGCAGGGACACGGCACACGGCGTTGCGCAGGACTGCGCACGGCGCCGCCCTCCCCGTGGTGTCCTGGGCACGTATCACTGCATTGAAGTCCCCCGTGACCACAATCTTGTCCTGCACGTCGGCGAGCACAACGGCCAGGTCCTCCAGGAAGAACTTTGCGCGCTCCTACCGGCCCTGTGTTAATGCTGGTGCGTAGACATTTGCCACGGTTACGTCACTGACCTTTACTGCAGTGCGCCCCGAGGGCAAGCGCTTCTCCTCGCTCACTCGCAGCCCGTCCCGTGCAAGCACCGCGGTGCCTCGCCCCGCCGGACCGACGTTCACGTACTCCTGGTATCCTTTGGCTCCGACGTGCGGCACGCGGACTTCCTGAAGGCAGACTACATTAGCGTTCGGCGAGTGGATGAGGTGTCGAACGGCTTCCATCTTGTCGGCTGCGGAGACAGTGCAAGTATTAAACTAGCAACATGTACGCCAGACCACGTCTCGCATAACAGGCTTCGCGATATCTCACGAAACACTGTTACGCTGCGACGCGCCTGGCGCACATATAGCTAGGCCTGCGGCGAGACGAGTAAATGGGATGGTATGCGGCCTTCCGACACCAACACTTGACATAGGGTCAGGCCGGGTAATAAATGCACACCTCAGAAGTGGGTAATAAATGCGCACTGGATTTTAAAATATTTCCCTCTAGTTTGACGGCAACATCTAGATACCAAATGAAACGTCATAGTTTATTCTATCCAATGGAATAATTCGTTTTTAAGTAGGGAATGCCTGTCATGTTCAAAATAACCTGTAAATCAGACCTCAAAATCTAGCTCTCAACACTTTCCCACCGCGAGGTAAAAAGTTCTACCAAAAGCTCATTAAAAGTCTTCAACCCCCCCTTCCCGCGTGGGTAGCCACTACACCAGGCCACTCCATGATGGCGAGGGACTCTCCGTCGGGGGTGGGGGGCTGTCTAGTAGGAATGCGGTGCTGTGCGGTGCTGTGCTCTTGGTGCCGCTCGCTAACCCCGAAGTAACTCAAATCAGTCCATCATAATAGCAGATCCTAGTTAATCTGTCGGATTTGCTTTCTTTTTCACTTAATTTGACCCAAACGAAGGTTTAAACAACTTTTAGTCACTTGAGCGGCGGACGCTGTGCGGTGCGGTGCTGTACCGCTCGTTCCCCACCCACAGTACAACAAGTGACCAAAGTTGTCTAAACCTTCGAATGAGTCAAAGTGAATGTGCAAATCCGACAAATCTAACCAGGATGTACTACTGAATTGGACCTATTTGAGCTACATCGGGGTTAGCGAGCGGCACCAAGAGCACAGCACCGCACCGCACAGCATTCCTACTGGACAGCCCCTGGGAGCACGGGGCGGGGACGCTACCTGGCCGCTACGCGGGCCCACGCCACGAGCGCTGAGCTATACCCTAAGAGACAATTTTGCCCACGACACCCACGACCACCCGCCGTGATCTGGCACGCGCCATGCATAACGGCCACGAATAGGGGCCAATGAATTGTACCTTGGCCACTGTGGCCAAAACCTGTACCCTCCGTCATTTTGTCCGTAAAAATTGTCCTGTCAAAGTTTACAGTGAGGCTGCGTCTGAACCGACACAGCGCGTGACGTCTCTGCATCCGTCTGAGACGCAGAGTCCACCGAAAGGGGCGGCGCAGGGCCGCGCGGGGCAGAGCGGATCAGAAGCGGCGGGTCGCAATCCTGCTTGCCGCGAAGGACGTTCCGCATCCGAAACACGAGCCCGCCCATGTGTAAACCACGGGCGAGCACTGACCCCAGCTCGTCCAGATCACACCTCACAACAAAGCGAATATTTCTGTGACTCACCGGAGACCAGGCTAAGCCCATGCACTACTTGTAGGCGAGCTCCTCCACGGCGTCTTCGCAGGCCTCCACGATGGTGATGCCGGGGACGGCCGACAGGGCGTCCCTCACGTCTTGCACGGTCAGGAACTCGGGCACCATGTCGACGATGACGTAGCGGTCTGAGGTTCTGGTGGGGTCGTCCGTGTAGAAAGTCCCGGCGTCGCAGGCCAGCGGCAGGCCAACTTGCTCGCAGAACTCTCCCACATTCGCTGCACAGCAGGCCTCACCATTGGGGTCAACGCAAAGGGCGTGTCCATGCTGAGTGGCGACGTGTCAATAAACGGAGGGAACTGGGCTGTTGACATGATGGCGATGGCTTTCTTGACAAACTCCTCGTCGTTGGTAAGGAGGACGAGCTGCAGATCCTCGTAGAACGATTCTTGCGGGGTGTTGTTGAAGTACGTCATGGTGAAGAAAGCACATGCCAGATGGTGAGGTTAGACGGCCAGCAGGGCCGAAAAACACAAACAGCCGGCGGCGGTGGCGGAGCGTTGTGCAGGCCGGCGCGGAGCCGGCACGTCCGCACACCTCGACGGCCAGGCAAGAAGTGGTCAGTATCCCCGCCGAGGGGGTATTCACTACAGAAAGTAGGTGTACACATTTCTATGAAAGTGAAAGTGACAAAAAATTGACTGAAAGTGACGAAAACCGAAAGAAAATGTGGACAAAGATGACTAATCGTGCGTTGATCAGATCAAAAATGAATAAAATAGAGGGGATATAGGCATAGCAATGAAGTAAACGTTGTAAAACGGTGTAAACGGTTGTAAAAATTTCGTGAAGTGAATGAAAGTGGAGAAGTGAAAAGTTGAGGTGTACGCATTTTCACGTAGTGATTACCCCCTCGATCCCCGCCTGTCACGCGGGCACGCGGGAGACCGGGTTTCTTCAGCCGGGATTTTCTATAGTGATTTTGGTTTTCCCGCCGCATTTTGGGCTGCAGGGGTTTCCTGGCTTCTGCTTCTACAACTACTCTGTCTGGCTCATGATCAAGTGTAGGCCACTCTACACATATGGTTGAGCGTTCTTCACACCATGACCACCGGATCCCCGGGATCTTAGAGTTGAGGCGGGCAGTGGCAGAGCGGGCATGAGACCAGATAGTCGCAAAGGCATGTGTGTTCCTTACATTGTCTCCAGACAAGTACTCAGCGGCTTCTTTCCAGCCCTCGTTGGTGTTCAGGTACTTGGAGGCTGTCCTTTTCAAGCTCAGTTCTGCGACAGTGCAAAAAGCTGGGTCTGGAGAAGTGAGGAGGCGGAAGGCGCGTGAGACGGCTGAGACATCTGCTAAGTATGCAAGGGGAAGGATATTTGCCCCACCCTGGTAAGTTGGCAGAAAAACTATTTCCGGGCTGGCGCGCCGCGGAAAGTGGAGTGCTGCCTGTCAACTTCAGCAAGTGACGTCTTCTGAATGAGAGCCGTCTGGAGTGCAAATTATATTTGTGGGACGACAAAATTTCGAAGAGCATCTAGCTTCTGCCATGGAGCTAACAATGATTTTTCGACGGAGCTGATATCTTAGAGCATGTCCTTAATGGTCTCCGTCGGTGTCTGGTCGGCTCGGAACCCCGTGGGGACACCGAGATGATGGTAAGTTTCACCTTCTGTGATATGGCTGATAAGGTCACCTTGTACGTGTGTGTTTGCAGGTGCGGCCTTCTCCAAGAAGAGCGTAGCGCACTTTTTGGCGTTGAAGCGAAGCCCTATCCACGCAGCGGCGGTGCTCACGGAAGGCGCTGCGTTTCTTCTTTACCCCGGGCAAGGAGGACAATCTGTCACGCGGGAGACCGGGGTTCGATTCCGTGCCGGGGAGGAGCTCACTTTTGAACGAATTGTCAATTGTTGCACTGCGCTGCAACAAGACCGCCCAACCACGGGCCCGTCCGGGATTTGAACCCGGGACCTCTCGCACTCAAAGCGAGAATCATACCCCTGTAGACCAACGGGCCGATCGTGACGGTGGCGGCGAGCGGACGGCACAGACCAGTCACGTGTCCACGTTTACCGGCCGCCCGGAACCGGCAAAAGTAGGCAGTGCCTCCAGAGAGAATCGAACTCTCGA
>NW_026267501.1:113378-116168 GCF_000697945.3 Frankliniella occidentalis
GAGGGGGGGCGGGGCCGGCACCACGACACGGTGCTTCTCCACCTCTTCTAGGCCCTCGTCTTCATCTTCCGAGTCCTCAAGGCAACTGACGTGGTTCAAGTCCTCGCCTATGTCCAGCTCCTCGCCCAATTCAGCCCCCCTAGGTTTCTCCTCCCCCCGCGGTCCGCTCGATACTTGTCCTTCCGCGGTCCGACGTGCGCCTCGGTGGCGTGCCATATTCTTCCACAGGTTGCACATTTCAATTTCTTTAGATCCACCTGCACTCCGCCACAAAATGCGGCCCGGCGCATCGGTAGCACGTGCCTTTCTCAGCACCCTCAGGGCGTTCGGTGCGTTCAGGGCCTCTGCCCTTGGCTCTTGCTGCCGATCATTCCTGCAACGCTCAAAAATTTCATACAGCACGTGACAACCCGGGCCCTTTGCTCGCAGGTTGCTGTACGTGACGCCGTCCTGGCCTGGTGACGTGTTGCTGCGGTGGCGCAGCCTAGCAGCAATGGTGGCCTTATCTATGGTAGAAAAGACAGCGTCGTCTGGGACATGGCGCTCAGGAAGGACGACGCCCTCGGGCACGCCACTGAGCTCAGTGAGGCGCTCGCTAAAAACCTGCTCGAAATAGTTTGCCACGAGGTCAGGGGGGAGCTCACAGAGAGGTGACTCTTCCTCTCGGATTTCACGCAGGGCAACCTTTCGGTTCTTTTTGTACAGCTGCTGTAAACGCTCCGCCTCAGAGATGTTGCCAGGCCGTGCTGCTGGCCTACGACGCCTGCCAGGGTTCGGCTGCCGTTTGAGGCGAGCTAGTGGTGCCAAGGATGACGTCCCCGCCCATCCGATTGTTCTCTAGGCGTTCCAGACACTCCTCGCCCTTCTCAGCCAATTGAGCTTTCCTCAGTGCCAGGGTCAGGTTTAGAGTATCAGCCATTAAGAACAAGGTCGATGTCCACCAGACCACGTCTCGCGTAACAGGCTTCGCGATACTGTTACGCTGCCACGCGCCTGGCGCACACATAGCTAGGCCTGCGGCGCTGCCACCCGAGTCGGGGTAATAGAAGTGTATATACAATTTTTCGAAATAAAGAGATATTTGATAAAAATACATTTTGCGACCTGTAGTTTTTGATTTTTTTAAAAGCCAATTTTTGAGCTAGAATGCTCATCTTCGAACTCGATCTGTCTTTTTATGACACAAAACGACCCTGAAAATTTCAGGTCACTAGCTCAATTCGTTCACGAGTTATCGTGTGGACAGACAGACAAACACACAAACAAACAAACAGAATGAAACTTTTTCGGTCAGTGGAGTAATGGGCTTCGCTAATCGCTCAGCCAAAAAAACCTGTCAAATATGTTAATCCGTTTGGTATTGAACCGGGTTGTAATCCGTTTGGTATTGAACCGGGTTGCTTCCGTCTCAAAGTCCGTTGGGATGACCGTTGCGCTGCAGAGCGGCCATACTCCGCGCTCGCCTATCGCTCTCCTTCTTTCCCTCACCTTCCCTCCCCCGTCGCTACTCCGTGTCTCTCCTTCCATCATCGTCAATACTCCTGTCCCTCCGTCCCCCTTCTTTCTCTCAGGGTTCCTTTATTGGCTGAGCGATTAGCGAAGCCTATTACTCCGTCTGGTCGGAAAAAACTTTTTCTGTCTGTCTGTCTGTGTGTCTGTCTGTCCGCACGATAACTCCAAAACGAATTGAGTGAGCGACCTGGGATTTTCAGGGTCGTTTTGAGTCATAAAAAGATAGATCGAGTTCGAAGATGAGCATTTTAGCTCAAAAATTGGATTTTTAAAAAATCAAAAACCACAGGTCCCCAAAATGACTGTTTTTAAAAATATTTTTTTTCTGGTTTCCTAGGGGGTAACTCATCAAAGTAGAGCCCTCTGGGCGAAAATTTTGTCCGTTTTACTCTAGCTCCAACCATTTAGACGCTAGAGGGTATTTTTGACGAAAATAAGCGAAAAAATGTACAACCATGCATGCTTAGTCTAAGTGACGGGGTTGACGGGCCGGAGGCCCGAATCTTTGAGTACATTTTTGCTCTACCCGACTCGGGTGTCAGCGCCGCAGGCCTAGGTAGATGTATGTCAGGCGCGTCGCAGCGTAACAGTGTTTCGTGAGATATCGCGAAGCCTGTTACGCGAGACGTGGTCTGGCGTACATCTACCTTGTTGGCTGAAATCAAAAACAACGAGTCCCAAAAATGACGTTTTTTGACAATATTTTTTTATGGTTTCCTCAGGAGAAACTCATGAAAGTAGAGCCCTGTGAGCGAAAATGTCGTCCGTTTTGCTCTAGCTCAGACCGTTGAGGCGCTAGAGGGTATTTTTGACGAAAATAAGCGAAAAATGTACAACCCTGTATGCTTAGTCGTGGTGACGGGCCGTTGATGGGCCGTAAGGCCCGTATCTTTGTGTACATTTTCCAACTATCCGACTCGGGTGACAGCGCCGCAGGCCAAGGTAGATGTATGCCAGGCGCGTCGCAGCGTAACAGTGTTTCGTGAGATATCGCGAAGCCTGTTACGCGAGACGTGGTCTGGCGTACAACTTCCTTGTTTATGTATCAGGCCGTTCTCTTTTCCAGGTTATCCACAGATACAGTTTACAACATCATCCGCAATTTCAGACAAAGTTCAAAATCAAAGGTAAGCAAACAAAACATTTCATCTAATATTAACATTTTTCGATTTCTTCTTTACTCTTTCCGCGAGGGGTCTGCAGTTCGTATAATCAAAAGTACACGACCCTATAATCACTTATAATCACGTCTATAATCCATAATCTTTTATAATCATT
>NW_026267501.1:124501-126764 GCF_000697945.3 Frankliniella occidentalis
CCCCAGTTTGTTAATAATTTATTAAATATTTGATAAATATTACATTGGTTTAAAGTATATGAAAATGGTGCTTGAAGCGTGGTAGAAGTACACAGTACAAAGTATAGATTTAAATAACATTTTGAAAATGTTGTAATAGAGAAGTAGAAACAACAAAATAATTTGAAGAGTGGGGGACTTAGGCTGCCCACAAGAAAAAGAGTGCATAAAGCATCATAGCAATGGGGGGACATCGCTACCCCATGCTGTAGCAGCGCGGCGAGACTTCGCGCGCAAGGCTGCGGCTCTACTCCACGCCATCGAGCCGAGCTTGGAGTGAGGAGGGCGCACACCGGCGATACCCTGTGCGGACATTCGCACCACTCCACGCCACTGGCGTGTGTGCAGGGCCGAGCCCGACACACAAGTGGGGGAAAGATCCCGGACCCTGCAACACAACACCAAGGCATTAGCGGAAAGCAAAATAAAAGTTCATGTCAAGTGGCAAAACAAATTAGAGAGTAGGGAAGGGTTAAAATTACTCAACTAAAAGTTTCACCAGTGCTGCGAGGACCTTGAAAACCTTCCGCTACCCCCTCTTCCGCGCGGATTGGAGCTGCTGGATCTTCTTTCGGCTGCTCGAGGTTGGTTCGGAGCAGGAGGGGGAGGGCGGGGGCGCTCAGGGCAGCCCCGTGATGACGCTGCGTGGTCGCCGTCACAGAGCACACACTTCAGAAATTTCCTGCAGTAACAAACAGAAGTTCTGTGAAACCCAGCACAAAGGCGCCTCCGCACCTGGTTCTTGCACTCTGATGACGTGTGAGTTCCCCACTGCTGGCAGCAAAAGCACTGAGTAGGGCGTTCGGGCTTGGCTGTCGGCCCGCGTGGAAAGATCTGCACTTCGAATTACATTAGAAAAATGAAGCTGGTCTCTTTTTAAAACAGCCACATCGTGCTTGCTGGCAAAGTGTTGATGGAGTGCAACCGAACAAGCAATTTTTCTTTTCAGTCAAAGAAGGGAGTAACTTCATGCTGCATGGTGCACTTTGACTGTAGGCGCTTATAATTTAACTGCAATAAAGGTATGGTCATCCATAGTTGTACTGCAGTCTATCTGAAAATAACATATAAAGATTTGGGACTGTCTTCACTTTAACTGCAGTTTTTGCCTCAGTTTGGCAGAGTTTCCTGCTGTAGTTAGAATACAGTTGGTTTAGGGAGGAAGTAGGTGCACATTACAGCACACACTACAATGAAAACTATTGCTTATAAGTTCTTCTTTTACCATCATCTTTTGAATTTTATTTATATGGCAACTCATTACAGTCTGGGCTGCATACGTTCAGTTGAAGTAAACATGTCTCCACTCTCATTCTGCACGGAAAAATGAACTTCCCACTCCTAATTACTTGCATTAATTGTATAGGTATAGTAAGTTTGCAGCCTGATATTCAATTCCGTATAATGTTCACCAGCATGGTTAATCATATTTTAATATATGATGTAAGTTTAAATTATTCTACTGCCCTTTAAATGTTGGTCTGCTTGGCCAACTGGAGGTAATAGGTAATGTTGAGGTAATTATTGGAAAGGGTCAATTAACTTTTATGAATATGTTCCTTGAATGTTGTATACACCTGCAATTAAGAGAATAATAATAAATGGCGAAGTGTTATCCAGCAACTTTATCATCTACTATAACATTGTACGAACCTCAACCAGTTAGCCAGTAATAGGAATCAAGATTGTTCTAGCATCGCAGTTCTCGATCAGCTTGGGGGTTCTCCTGTTAAAGGCGAACCTTCACGAGATGCTCCATAAACTCTTATGAATAGGTTCCTTGAATGTTGAATAAACCTGCAATTAAGAGAATAATAATGGCGCAGTGTTGTCCAGTAACTTTGCCATCAATTAACTGGAACCTCAACCAGTTAGCCAATACCAGCAATCAAGATTGTTCCAGCATAGCACTTCTCCATCAGCTTCTTAAAACAAAAAAAATCAAAAAAAACAATCAAACACGTAAAAGTTGAGAACATTAGATCAAAAGAGAACTTATGTATGGAACAATACTCACCTTGGTGTAAGTCCATGTTCATGTTACATTCCATACTTGAGCCTACACAAAGATTGGTCTTGGTCGAAGTCATACAAAATGTTCTAAGGGCCAACTTAAGGTAAGGCTTGGGTGAAACTGGAAAAGTCAGGCATAAAACAGTGTTTTTTAGCCCGCCCTTCTGCTTTAAAAAAGCTATCCAGCGGGCTTATGCAAACGACCTCGTGT
>NW_026267501.1:133124-134142 GCF_000697945.3 Frankliniella occidentalis
GCGTCGCAGCGTAACAGTGTTTCGTGAGGTATCGCGAAGCCTGTTACGCGAGACGTGGTCTGGCGTACATCTACCATGTCTATACAAACTGTATTCAATTATTGCTAGAAAAACTAAAATGTGATTTTGTGCTTTATGTAGATGACACTACCCTGATTATCCAAGGCAAGGATATAAATGAAATAGAAGCGAAGGCAACTATTATCATTACTGAAATTTACAATTTTTTTGCTTCGCTTAAACTAGCCTTGAATCTTGATAAAACCATAGGAATGCTTTCTAACAGTGAAAACGATAGGATTAATATCTCTGTTAATGGAATCAAAATTCATCAAGCTGATAATACAAAATTCCTAGGAATGGTCTTCAACAACAATCTAAACTGGTCTGACCACATACAATCAATTATTATTTCAATAAATAGAGGAATTTTTGTACTAAATCAAATGAGGCAGTCCTTAGATAAAAATTATTGTAAAATAGTATTTAATGCTTTCATAACTTCTGTTCTATCCTACGGAATTGTAATCTGGGGAAATGGTAATGTAAACAAAAATCTTTTATCCGTACTCTTTCGAAAACAAAAAAAAGCTCTTAGATTGTTGGAAGGAATTGACTCCAGAACTTCTTGTAGAGGTCGTTTCAAAAGTAATAACCTACTTACTCTCTGTTCCTTATATATCTACTATGCAGCAATCTTCGCAAAGAAAAACTTTTCAACCTATAAATGTTCTACTATACATAACTACAATACAAGGAACAAAGATAAAATTTTTAAAAACCAGTTTAATATAAACACTATTCAGAGTCAGACAACAAACATTTTAAACAAGCTTCCAATATCTTTAACTAATATTCAAAATAGGGACTGTTTTAAGAAGAAGCTGAAACTTTATTTAATAGAAAAAGAGTACTATGTTTTATCTGAATTTTTAAATGAAATGTAACATCTTTACCGGGTAACAAATTACTTCTTTCTTAGTTACTTCTTTCTTAGTTATTCCTGAGTGAGATTGAG
>NW_026267501.1:134192-136458 GCF_000697945.3 Frankliniella occidentalis
TACGATCTCCTAAGGGGTAACTTGTGAAAGTAGAGCCCTTTGGGCGAAAATTTCGTCCGTTTTGCTCTATCTCTCACCGTTTGGGCGCTAGAGTGAGTTTCTCTCACAAAAGTGGCCCAAAAATCAATTTATAAATTTTCGAAAATATTAAATGGTCTTCTAAGGGGTAACTCGTCAAAGTAGAGCCCTATGGGCGAAAATTTCGTCCATTTTGCGCTATCTCTAACCGTTTACGCGCTAGAGGGTCTTTTTAGACGAAAATAAGCTAAAAATTGCCATAGTGAACAATGAGATGTAGAAAAAGGCCTAAAAACCGCAAAATAGAAAGGAAACTTTCCCCCACCCCCAAAAAACGTTTTCTAAGCAGAAGGGTGGGTTGTAGTCGCGGTGCTTCACCGTTACATCCCTTTGTCAAGTCTTTGGGGCAAACTAATCAATCTAACCCGAACTCATCTGAGAATTGCAGACTAGAAAATCTGGAAAACAAGATTGATCAACTCCTCAAATTAGTGAATACAAACCCAACTAAACCCATTCCTGAAAAGGAAACTAAAGAAGAAGACATGAAACCTAAGAAGCCTTCTCCGAAAAAACCAAAAAATTTTGCGTTTAGCAAAATAAAAATGTGCAAAGGCAATATCTTGAAAGCAGCTGAAAACTACTCCATTGCTCACTGTGTTGGCAAAGACCTATTGTTATCTGATGGCATCGCTAGGAACATAAAGGAAACTTTCTCTCTTGAGGAGACCATCAATGAAATGAAAGAAGACCCGATTGAAGTTGGTGATATCCTACCAATACAGCAAGATAAAAACTACATCCTAAACATTGTAACGAAGGAGTTGTCAAGAGACAAACCAACTTGGAACAACTTCAAGAAATCCATCAAGAGACTCCCAGAAATATGCAGCGACCTGGGTATCTCCAAGATCTGCATGCCTAGAATTGGCTCGGGACTAGATGGACTAAACTGGCCGAAAGTTCTCAAGCTACTGGAAGGAATCTTCGAAAATGAAGACATTGAGGTGTATATCCTCGACCTCAAGGACTCAGAACAGCAGGAATACAACAAAAGTGTCAATAACAAACGCTTTAAAAAGGATATAACAAAGAAGAAAACAAACTTGTACTCCTAGGAGACAGTCATGTGAAAGGCATCCTAGACCCCATGAAAAAAAGAAGTCCAGAAGACATTGATGTACAAGCGTATCCTGATGGGGGAGCAAATACATCACAGGTCCTAAAAGACCTAAACTTACTGACATCTCAACTTGATGAAGATGACTACATTGTGGCCACTACCGGAGCCAATGACATGACCTTTACTAATAGAGGACAATGCATTGGAATTAATATGTATGAAGAAGAAAGGATCAATCTTATAAGCCAAACAAACCACACAAATGTCATTACAACTTCTGTTCCTTTCAGATATGATAAGCCCAATGCAAACCAACATATTGAAAGATATAACAACGAACTTCAGAAACTGATGCTCAAGGCAAAGGGAGACATATGCTTCCCTTCAAGACTGCACTTCATAGAAGTCAATGAACATCTTGCTGAAGAAAATTATAGCCTACAGGGACTCCATCTTAACGCTTCTGGCAAAGACAAGCTGGCAGAAATAATTGCTGACTGTCTAAATGAAATACCAGTTGGCGAAGTTGGTCCATGTATCAGTGAAAAAAATAAGAAGCAGGATTTATAAATCAACATGACAAACTTAGCCATCTCAACATTATATATCTTAATTCAAGATCTCTAAAGAATAAACGTAATTTCCTCACCCATCTAATCGGTATTAACAATCCAGACGCCATCTTCATAACTGAACACTGGATGAGTGAACAAGAAATAACTCTCTTTGTGATACCTGGTTATAAAATGGTGTCGTCCATGAGCAGAAAACTCGGAAGAGGGGGAGGGACTCTCATCCTTCTTAAATCACATATAGATCATTATCAGCTCCCAAACTTAGTAAACCTAAGTCAAGAAGGAGTATGCGAAATCTCGGCAACCAAAGTTATATTTAACGGGAAAAACTATTTCCTATTATGTACTTATCACCCTCCTACAAATTTTAATGTAAATTTTAATGTAGAAGACGTGAATGAAAAATTAATAGGTCATCACGACAGTTTTATGTCTATATTGCATGATGTGTTACTTCAATGTGATCCTTTAATTAATAATGTTGTTGCATGTGGTGATTTTAATGTTAATTTTCTCAGTACCTGTAAAAAAGCTTCTAATGTATTTAATT
>NW_026267501.1:141013-143433 GCF_000697945.3 Frankliniella occidentalis
CTAATATTCAAAATAGGGACTGTTTTAAGAAGAAGCTGAAACTTTATTTAATAGAAAAAGAGTACTATGTTTTATTTGAATTTTTAAATGAAATGTAACATCTCTACCGGGTACCAAATTACTTCTTTCTTAGTTACTTCTTTCTTAGTTATTCCTGAGTGAGATTGAGTGTTTTCAGGCTTTGTGCTTTTTTCTTTTGCTCTCTGTTTTTGTAAACTCGACGATAAGAATTGTATACTGTTGTATAACTGTCTATTTTTCTTAAATAAACAAATCAATCAATCAATCAAAACTCAAAGATGACGGATTTAAGCGGGCTGAAGGCGCGCTACATCATTCGATCATGTTCTTCAGCTGATCGCGTGACAAAAATGGTCGGGCCGCAGGCCCGACCATCGCCGCCGGCAGGCCAAGCAGTCCCGGCCCCTGCGGAGCGAAGCGGAGCTGGCAACTTCGTTTGGCGGAAGGGCGGGCCTGCTTGTTTAGTTTTAAATCTTCATGCGAGTGAACTCAAGAAAAAGCTCTCTATATTATTCTAAGTTAGTTTGTCACGGTTCTTTTAACATATAATAGGTCTATAGTTGGACGTAACTCTGTGCGCAAGAGCTATTTTGAAATTTCATTAAAAATTTAAAACTTCAAAATAGTTCTTGCGCACGGTGTTATGTCTAACTGTAGACTTATCATATGTTAAAAGATCCGCAACGAACTAACTTAGAATAATAAAGAGAGCTTTTCCTTGATTTCACTAGCATGAAGATCTAAAACTAAAAAAACTCCGTTTTTCACCCGACTTCGTTGAGAAAGAACCCTTCGGACCAAAATTTTGTCCGTTTCGCTCCATCTCTAACCGCTTGGGCTCCAGAGGGCATTCTTCACACGAAAATCACCCCAAAACATTTTAATGTTTTTTCTCAGATATTTTATGGTCTCCGTTGGGGTAACTCGTCAAAGTAAAACCCCGAGGCACAAAATGTGTGACTTTTGGGGCCGAAGGCCTATTTACGACCGTGCCTATTGCCCAACTCCAGTGTCAGCGCCGCAGGCCTAGGTAGATGTATGCCAGGCGCGTCGCAGCGTAACAGTGTTTCGTGAGATATCGCGAAGCCTGTTACGGGAGACGTGGTCTGGCATACATCTACCTAGTTATCTACACCAAAATATTAATACTGTTTGAATTATTAAGTGTTTCTACACAACATACTATGAAAGTATACCCCAAATGTTCAATATGAAATACTTGTGTTTTCGACCCGCAATGTTGGTGGAAAGGGGGCCTGAGTGGTCAAAGTAGCCCGCCGCCATCTTAGGCTATAGTGTTGTTGTCGTCTGCCGAGGGGGAATGTTATGCCGCCAGTGAAGTGTTTTTAAGAAGAATTGTGGGGTTTGCTGGAGAGTAACTATTTTCTTCTTCAATCAGGTATGTGCTGTGGTTTTAAGTAAGAATTTAGTGTATGGGTCACGTATTCTTGCGAGTATTACTTTCTCCGGCCTCTCGTGGATGATGTCCAAGGGCACCCTTTGGCTTGCCGGTTTTGGTACTATAAGGATCCAAAAATATCAATGAAATAAATTAAATAGTGGAGGGACTGAACAATTAAATAAATGATAGAAATCAAACTAACTTTTACTGCTTCAAAGAACAAATTAGACAGAATAGATTGCTACAATCAAACAGAAAACACGATAAGAGTTTTGCAACACAGAATGGTCCGAAATAACATTAGAACTTGCTTAAATAATGTTTTAAACACTGAGTAAGAAAGATTAAAACATTCTAAAAATCATCAATTTATAAGACAAAAGTAGAGGTCACATTTTAAATGTCAAGAATCAGGCACTCATGTTGCGCAGTCCATTGCAAGTTTGAAGCAGTCATCGTGTAAGCATTTAGAGAATTGATAAAGATGTGATGCATCTATATGCAACTAAGCGACCAAACGGAAACAGAATTTGCCACGTCCACACGGCTTGAGTGCAATATGTCCAACAAAGCACTCACACGCCTTGCAAGACTCTGGCATCTTGTAGAGAAGAACGTCGTCTCCTTTAAGTGGTGGAGGTAGTGCAGACAAAAAGTCATTCTTACGTTTTTGCTCTGCCTCCTCCTCCTTTTCTGCAGCTTCCTTGCATGGGCGGCGACCTACTGTGCAATAGGAGAGTTCATAAGAGTGTTTTCAAGGAAAGCACCTATGATATCCAATAAAATAAAAGCGAAGATACTTACGTTTCTTTCCTGAGGAGGTGGTTGCTGCTGCCGCAGAAGAGGGTTTTATGTTCTTCTCTGTAATACGGACAAGAGGGAAGGAGTTAAGATACCGGCTAGGCCTTGCAGCAATGCAAAGAGAAATCCCCAAACACTCCTACATTTTTAGCCCGCCCTTCTGCTTTTAAAAAAGCATTAAAGCGGGCTTATGCAA
>NW_026267501.1:143483-144618 GCF_000697945.3 Frankliniella occidentalis
GAGTCTTACCTCTCTCACAGAAAACAAGTAGTAACTATCAATGTTAGTAATAAAAATATTGAAAATGTTAAATCAGAGTATAAAACTATTAATAATGGTGTACCACAGGGAAGCATCTTTGGTCCTTATCTTTTTGGCTGAGCGATTAGCGAAGCCCATTACTCCACTGACCGGAAAAGTTTCATTCTGTTTGTCTGTCTGTCTGTCTGTCTGTCTGTTTATTGTTAATTTTCTCAGTACCTGTAAAAAAGCTTCTAATGTATTTAATTTATTATCAACTTGTAACCTAATACCAATTTTTAATGAAGTTACCAGAAAAAGTACTAACACAGTAGGTGGAACATGTATTGACAATATTTTTATCTCTAAGCAAATTAATGTGATTAATAAGTGTGTAAGATCTAGTCACAGAGTTCTTGATCATGAGATTCTTAAAGTTACAATTAAAACTCCAAAGATAGATAAGATTTTTTATAAATCTCATAGAAAGATAAATGATCAAACTCTTTTTCATTTTCGTACTTTGTTAAACAAAGAAAATTGGTCTGATGTGCTATCTTGCAATAATGTTAATAATGCATATAATAATTTTTCAAGTACAGCAGAACACCTGTTTAATCTTACATGTCCTCTAACTAAGGTATCTATAAATTATAATAAGAAAGACCACTTTAAATGGTCCCCAGACATTGATGCAAATACTAAACTTATAAGTCTTTTGGACTCACTGATACATCAGTATCCAGATAAGAAAAAATCTTTAGATAATTATATGAGAAATCTAAGAATTAGTCTTAATAAAGCTTACAACTTATCAATTAAGGAGCAAAATAAGAAAAAAATAGCAGCATCTAACAATGTCAGTAAGACAACATGGAACATAATTAATAGTATGAAAAAGGAGCAAGCGAGCTCCTCTAAAGGAATTACCCTTACAGTTAACGGGAAGCCGTTAACTGATCCAAAATTGGTTGTAAACTCTTTTAATGAATATTATATAAATGTTCCACAAAATATAGAATCCAACTTACTTCAGGTTAACTTTGATAGTAATCTAGTAAGTACTATAAATAACTCTATATTTATGATTCCTACAAATGAAAAAGAAGTTCAGGCAGCAATTAATAATCTGACT
>NW_026267501.1:152077-157146 GCF_000697945.3 Frankliniella occidentalis
GGTCGGGCCGAAGGCCCGACCATCGCCGCCGGCAGGCCAAGCAGGCCCGGCCCCTGCCGAACGGAGTTGCCGGCGCAGCGAAGTGGAGCTGGCAACTCCGTTTGGCGGAAGGGCGGGCCTGCTTGTTTATTATTCTAGTATGTAAGCCAGCTAATATGGAGGGATTGCCAGAATTTCTGTCAGAGAAGTCTTTATCTTTAATGAAGCCTGACAGGTAATCTTGCCATAAATAAGCAAGGAAATGGAACATCTCCAGATTGCACTCAAGTAAAAAGCACATGAAACATTCCCATATATCTTTAATTGAAACAGTATTCACTTCCCTGCTCTGACTGACTAAAGCATGCTGGTTCGAAGTCCGAGGCCTCTGAACTGGATGATTCCCACGACTTCTTTTGGGCATATTGAGGAGCTGTTGGGGCAGCCGCATACAATGATCGGTCCTCCTGAGATATTAACAAATGGCAGCATTAGGGCACAGAACGTGTCACATATTTTCCGGCAAACACCAAAACTAATCCTTCTTATAAACACTCAGTCTATCTACAGTTTTCGAGGTGGATTCAGACACTCACAGCCCCATAACCATTACCCGGGTGCCGATTATGTGGGAGATCGTCATTTCCGCGAGAACATTCTCAATGAAATCCATGAAGCTAGATTTGTTTTATTTCACAATATTCTGTATGAATATCGGAGAGACAATCGGTGAGCTATCATAAATGTACCTTCTTAAGATTTACCTCAAATTTCCATGGGACAGTTAATAATTTAGTTGAAGAAATATAACTTTTCTACATGTGTGGATTGAAATCAAAATGTCTCAAATACTTTTTCTTGAATTGGGAAGCCTGGTTCATACGGTCTATTTGTTGCCCTTTTTAAAGTTAGCAGTCTTATTTTCTCACAGATCTGTATTCTATTACATTCTGATACTCATATTCTGTTTCATCATTTGTTAAGGTTCACCAGAAGAGATCGATCACGGATGACCATGAGACGGCTCCGAGGGGCAATGTGGAGGAAGAGAATGCAGAGTTTTCCTGCTATACCACACTCCCTAACAGAATTGACTCAAATCCTTTTGCAACAGAACTATCGAGAGAAAGTTACTTCCACAATTGACACAAATGACAATTTGTATGCAGGGTCATGCACAGCAACAGAAGGATCTCATCATGTTTTGTTTGAATCGCAGCGGATGCTAGATTTCTTGCCTCGACTGAAAGTCATCCAATCTGATGGCACCTTTAGAGCTAGGCCTCTTCGTCCCCAATCGAGTCAATGTTTTGTGCTTGTGACACAATGGCGCCATACTGTAAGTATGCCTTTACCGCAAGTCTTATGTTAAATAAGAGTTTTACAGAGTTTACTTATTATCGAGCCAAACTATATTTTTTATGTTTTAAGGTTGTTCCAGTGGCCTGGATCCTCATGGAGCGTAGAACTCTAAGCCCTTATAGAGCAGTTTTTAATAGGTAAAACCAAGTCTGTCCAACTTTTGACCTTGAACGCGTTATCACAGACTGGGAATATAGTCAACAGAAAGCCTGGCAGGAAGCTTTTCCACGTATGTCTTTTATACTTTCTCTCCCTTCAGAACTGTTCATAATTGTCATGTTGTTATCCATTCAAGCTCATTTCTTTCGATTCAGGTGCCGTAGTCCAGGGGTGCTTGTAGCATTTGTGCCGAGCATTCATTAAGAAGGCCAAAAAGTTGAATATATGCCGCTTCAGACATGCATATCCTACAATTATTGACTATGTAAGAAAAGCATGTGCTATAACACTACTTCCTGTCAGATACTTCAGGGTTGGACTAGGCGATATCATGCAAGAGGCCAGGGAAGAGGACATACTGATCGCTTACATCCTAAGGAACTTCTTCAATTATGTGGAAGAAAGATGGATTGGGAATATTGCAAGGAGAAGGTGGATGCAGCTTTGGCAGAGTACTGAGAGGACTAACAAGCTGGGCCCGCTCTTCCGCCAAACCAAGTTGCCAGCTCCGCTTCGCTCCACCGGCAACTCGGTTCGTCAGGGAGGGGGCCCAGCTTGGCCTGCCGGCGGCGTCTGGGACGGGCATGGTGTAATACATCTTCTATCCGAAAACGGGCCTTCGGCCCGTTGGAGTGATGGCTCGCTTTGGACCATCTTTTTGCCAGGTACCTTTTCTGTCTACTTCGTAATCAAAACTCAACAAACGAAGTATTCTTTTCATACGCTGAACATCTTCGGCTGTGTGTGCCGCAGTTTGTAGAATACATGCAAGTCATGCCAAAACCCTTCTAAGTTATTGATGTTAGCTTATGAATCAAATAACACACCTATGAAAAGATACATAAGACTAGCCATAAAAGAAGTTAAATATACTTCCAGGCATACTCTGAATGACTCCGAACGTGTTCAAACACCAAATAAATGTTTTTTTGGTGGTTTTTTTTTGTGCTTTTTTGCATGGAAGTGTACACGTTTTATTAATGATGTCCCACCATAAAATAAGCCCACTCTTCTGCTTAGAAGAAAATTTTGAACCAACGGCATACTTCTCAGACAGAAGTGTACTTCTGAAAAAGTAAAAATATTTCTGTTTTGGCCAGTTTCGTAAGAAAAACTTCCTTGTGTAAGTAAACAGGACAAAACTTTAGCCCAAGAGGCTCTACTTTCACGAGTTACCCCTAAGAAGACCATAAAATGTTTTCTAAAATTAATGTATTTAATTTTAAGCCACTTCTGTGGGTAAAACTCCTTCTAGCGCGTAAACGGTGAGAGATAGAGCCAAACGGACAAAATTTTAGCCAGGAGGACTCTACTTTCACAAGTTACCCGTAGGAGACAATCAAATATTTACTAAAATTTATATTTTTATTTTTGGGCCACTTTCGTGAGAGAAACTCGCTTTAGCGCCTAAACGGTGAGAGATAGAGCCAAACGGACGAAATTTTCGCCCTTAGGGCTCTACTTTAACGAGTTACCCCTTCGGAGACCATAAAATATCTATATTCAATATTTTCTTCCCACTTCTTGGACCAACCCCTATTTCATTGTTACCCCCTCAGACCCACTCAGGGGTGGTTGCCAGGATTTTCACCAACCGTTTCGTTGACCACAAGTGACAACAATGATATCCTGAAAATTTCAAACCTGTAGCCCACGTCCTTCTTGGGAAACGGACAGACAGACAGACAGACGAACACAGAGGCGATGGCATAAGCCCGCTTAAGGCCGAATCACACTAGCGGTTCTCGGGGCGGTTGACGGGTGCGGGTGAGGGTGCGGGTGGCGGTTGAGCCGATCACACTGCGCGGTTGCGGTTGCGACTACCGCGCTCGGCAGCGCCCTCTACCCGTCGTCGGGAACGTTCCCGATCCGTTTTGGCCGGTTAGCAGAGGGCTGCGAAGTTGTTTGTTTTGGTAATTTTGAAAATAGACATGGATAGGTTATATCTTCGGCAGTGGCAGAGGAGGAGAATTATTTCAGCATGTCTTCTCCTTATCATTGCTCATTTCCAAGACAATTTACCTCAGCGAAATATTTGGGTTCATCATTGGGTTGCTAGGAGAAAGAAACAAGGTTGTCATCACAATTTATTTCTAGAATTACAACTAGAAGATCCGGAGAGGTTCCGAAGGTGTGTTGATCAACATACTTTTTCGTGGTTATTTTTAATATTTTAAGTGGAGTGATTGAATTTTAAATTATTTACCAGATGTTTACGAATGGATGTTGCTATGTTCCAAGACCTTGTGGAGAAGGTAACTCCAATCATTCGGAAACAGAACACTCATTTGAGAGAGAGCATTTCCCCTGCAGAAAGACTCTCTGTGACTCTGAGGCATCTTGCAACAGGTACGGTTTACTGTTGCATTTGTGAAATAAAAATAATTACTTCATATCACTTTCAGTCTGATTTTTTTTTTCTTTATCTACTGCTGCAGGTGAAAGCCAGGAGTCACTTAGCTGCAGTTTCCGAATTGGCCAGAGCACCATTTCAGGAATTATTAAGGAAACTGTCAAAGCTATCCACACAGTCCTTGCACCAGATTATCTGAAATTTCCCCAAAGTGAGGAAGAATGGAAGGTAGTAGCGCAAGATTATGAAGACAGGTGGAATTTTCCAAACTGTATTGGTGCCATGGATGGCAAACATGTTACCATAAGCCCCCCACTTAAATCAGGCTCCATGTATTACAACTATAAAAAAGATTTTAGTATTGTGCTTATGGCCGTTGTTGATGCTCAACTAAGATTTATTTATGTGGATGTGGGCACAAATGGCCGTGCCTCTGACAGAGGAATATGGAACAAGTGCTCATTAAAGAAGGGGTTAGAAAATAATACCCTGGCTGTACCAAAACCTTGCACATTAAATGGCACTCAACAGAATTTTCCATATGTTTTGTTGGGCGATGAAGGCTTTACATTATCTGAACAGCTGATGCTGCCCTATCCCAAAGATTCAGTAGGAAACAGGAAGGACCGAAGAATATTTAATTATAGGTTGGTACAAAGTATACCATAACAATACAATTAATTTAGTGCCTTTCACTATTATAATTTTGCTTCACATTTTTTTTTGTAGACTGAGCAGAGCGAGAAGATGTTCTGAAAATGCCTTTGGGGTAATGGCAGCACGTTTTCAGATTCTGAGGGCTCCAATAAGGTATGACCCTGATGATGTGCGGGACATTGTCATGTCCATTGTTTGCCTGCACAACTGGCTCAGGACAAACACAGTGGGACGCGCAATGTACAGCCCTCCAGCCATGTTAGATACTGAAGATGAAATGGGAGGCACTTTTCGATTGGGAGACTACCGTCTGGAGCCAGCACATGCACTTGTTCGATTTGTCAATCAAGGGGGAAACCGCCATGCAGATGCTGCACTTGTACTGCGGGACAGGTTTTGTGCTTATTTCAACACCATTGGGAGAGTACCATGGCAAGATGATATGATAGACCATCAGAGATTGTGATATAAAACAAAGATTTATTTTTCATAATATACTTAAGTACAGTGAGGTAGTAACAAATGAATAATACAATTGAAGTAAAAAACATGTCATGCA
>NW_026267501.1:157471-161624 GCF_000697945.3 Frankliniella occidentalis
TATAGAATATCATAATATTGATAAAGGAATCATGCCTATGTAATAATAAAAAATATTACCCGTATTTTTATCAGTCAATAATACTATACTGGCAAAGTTTGGTGTCAGATCTTTGGACGGGATTTCTACATTCAAACACCACTAGTTTGAAATGGCAAGTCCTAATTCGAGTAAATAATAAAGACTACTGACGTGTCTTGTAATAAAAATAATAATACTTGGGTTAGTAAAAATAAATGGCAATGTAAAGGAACACATACTAAAATATTGAATGTAGTGCACCTATACTTTAGAAGGAAAATTGAGGACTGTTGTGAGCAACTGGTTCTCACATTCCTGCCTTCTTTCTGCTTCCATTGCTCTGAGTCGAGTAGCAAGATACGCCATTAGATGGTCAACACTGTCTAAAACAACTGGAGCTGGTACTGGAACAGGTGCCATGGCCATTTCCTTCACTACTTTGAGGGCTTCGTCAATTGCTGCAGTTGACTTACGTTTTGTTGCACCTCTCTTTACAAACATTTCTTGCGAGGAGCTTGATGGTGTTGCCATTGGGGAATTGACTGGTGCTGGTCGAGATGGTGGACGGGACAATACCTCAGACTGATCACATTTTTCTCCAGACAAATCAACTTCTGATACCAACAGTGGAGACATACTGCTGGACTCTGAAGGAATTTGTACATATCGCTGAAAATAAAATTAAATGTAACAGTAAATGTAAATGATAATCTTAAAAAATTAACATACAAGCATAATTACTGATTATTTATTTAAATCTCACCTTTGTTTGATCATCATAATAAACAGCAGGGAACTCGATAAGGCTTGCAATTTCCTGCTGAAGTTGGGGCACAGATGAACTTTGTGGAAGGTTGGAGACAGACTCTGATTGAGCACAGGTTTTTTTCAAAAACTGAAGCTTGGTCCAGAGCTTCCACTTCGGCACATAACAATCATCTGTTCCATTGCCGCTACTCCTCCTATCTGATTCTTTGACACGGTTCAAATTATCTTGAAAAGTTTCCCTCATGCTTTTCCATCGGTGCATGAGTACTTCGACTGCAAAGCAAAGACAAATATTTATTTCAACAGGAATGAGTAGCTATTCCCCACAGGTATTCCCCAAGCCCCAAGAGAAACCTAACCTGCAAAGCAGGTCCTTTGAAAAGCGATTTCACACAAAATAAGTGACGACAGACTGCGAGTGACGTCCAGCATGCGTAATTCCACTAATTTTACGTAAATAAAGGGCGATCAACTCACCTGTGAAGCCGGGTCCCATTATTTCCGATATATCTTGCCACACTGCCCCTTTCATATCGGCCCTCTTGTAGACTTCGGACGAAGTGTCCCACAATATGGGCCTCTGCTCCACTAATTCCGCGAATAAAAACTCATTCTCAGTGGTGAACAGTGATCTGTCCTTCTTTGGTGGCATTTCGGTAAACTCTTAATAATCTTCAAAAGTTTGCTAGCGAGTTGCCCGCGTTCCCGCTCCTGTGACTCATATGTTGTGTCTTCTGCTGGTCACGTGACAGAACCGGCTGCTCTGATTGGCCGCGGGTGCGGTTGCGGGTCCGAAAAATAGCCGGACGGCTATTCCCTCAACCGCACCCGCACCCGCCGGGCGCTGCGCTCTCATTGGTCGAGACGGCAACCGCACCCGCACCCGCACACGCCAACCGCCTCGAGAACCGCTAGTGTGATTCGGGCTTTATATAGCTTTTAAGCAGAAGAGCGGGCTAAAAACCTATGTGAGTCGCATAACAAAATGCTTCGCACAGAAGTGGGAGCATACAGGCCCAATGTTTGGGCGTTCATTGATGCGCTTGCCAAACTCGAACATAATGCGCAACTTGACACTATGGCGCTGGCTGTGGGACAAAACCCAAGAAGACCTCGAGCATGCCGGTCTGTATGGACCGATGAAAATCTTCTTGCTTTGTCAGAAGATCTTGAGCAAGAAATATTTTATGAAAGAAACATTAGTGTAAGCAATTTTCTAAACAGGGCTGTACGATTAATGCTCACCTAGAGAATGCAATAGGTAGGTTAAATAGGGTGTTGCCGGCTGTCTAGAACGGAAGTGAAAAAGAACAAACTCACCGATTGACCTGTTTCCGCTAGCTCAGTCTGAGAAATTACCATGGTAGTTTGATCTGATTCTAACCTCTCAAATATGGCGGCGAGCTCGAAACTGACCTGACAGTTTTTCATACCTGAAACGCCGTCGTGGCACGTGATCAGCTCAACCAGAGTCACCACGGAAACAGAGAAGTCAGTGAGTTTGTTCTTTTCCTACTTCCGTTTGGGATAGCCTGGAATACCCAATTGAAAACCACTCTTCTGTTTGCTATGTGTATGTGACTTCTCATGGCTTCATCTGTAAAGGGATGTGTAATCCTATTTACATTTTGCTGTTAGTTCCCCCTGGTTATTTCTGTACTTGCTTATGTACATTTTTATTCGTACCCATTTTAGAAGCACCCATTTTATTCTGTTCAATGCCTTTTGCCAAATGATTTTAGTCCTATGCGGCCCATGTTCCATGAGGATGGAGAGAGTATGCTGTAGTACCTTCTTAGAAAGACCCTTTTACTCGTTTTATTTTTATTTTGTAGTTAGTTCCCCTTCTGGTTCCTGGACTTGCATTTGTACTTTTTAGCCCGCCCTTCTGCTTTGAAAAAGCTATCCAGCGAGCGTATGCAAACGACCTCGTGTGTGTGTGTGTGTCTGTCTGTTCCACTAGAAGGAGATGTGCTAGAGACTTGAAATTTTCAGGGAATCTTAAGGTCTACTCCTAGAGAGCGAAACGCGGCAAATCCTGGATTAGAATCATGTATGGTTTACCAAAATGGACACCCATTAAATCCCTCTACGAAATCTCTCAAGTGCCCACTCTACTCCAGCTGAGAAACAAAGTCCTGGCCCAGTACGCAACTTCACTGAAGAAAATCAAATTCTTCATGACATCGTGTCCCCCGTACCTCCTGGACCAGCAAAGCCGCCTCTCCACTGAGCTGAAAAAATATTTGATTATTATGATGAACTATGTTAATAAATAAATAATACTAAGCAAAAACATATTGAATTGTTGGCTACAAACTAGCATTGTATAGAGTCAAACTAGCATTGTATAAAGTCACCTTCAAAAGCAAACATGAATTAAAGCTGTAAAAAAAACTTGTTATTATAGCAAATAAAAGGCGAACAACCACTGCTCGACGTGCTCTTAAGCAGAAGTCATTGTCAAATCTCATGTTCCTCCAGTGGTTGTACCAGCTCGGATATACAAACAGCGCCCCAGTAAGAACGTCCCCCATAATACATTTTGCCTTACTCAAACTATAAAGCCTTCTTGCAGAAAGTCTTCTTTGTATTAAGTAGTTTTGTATATCAAATTATCTGTTATAGTATTCCTAATTTTATCAAAATGTTTGATAAATAATTACTGTTTGAATTTGTCCCTTTAGTGATGAACCAGCATCTGAAGCGAGGTCGCCAAGAAGATTCTCAAGAATTCATGCGCCATTGTTGGGACAATTAGAAGACGAGTTTTGCAAGAGGTTTAAGAGTTCCATGTATGTGTCGAATTACACATGAGGGAACTAATTTCTGTTGAAACCTAAATTATTTTCAAAAATAGCTGCTGTGTGTTCATTGATGCACTTTTTTATCCATTTTAGAAGGAATTCAAAAAAACTCCTTTACTACTCCCATTCATCAGATCTTTGGAGGACACCTTCTTCAGGAAGGTTAGCAGCTCTACATGCTGTACACATAACCCTTCACGATAATGTATCCTTCGCATTCTCCTGTCTGTGCAGTGACCTGTCTCAAGTGCAAGGGCAAAGCCACTCGCACTCAGTATTTTTCATATCTGGTAGTTGAATTAAGGATTAAGGTAAGGCTTGGGTGAAACTGGGAAAGTCTGGTAAAAAACAGAGTTTTTTAGCCCGCCCTTCTGCTTTGAAAAAGCTATCCAGCGGGCTTATGCAAACGACCTCGTGTCTGTCTGTCTGTCTGTCTGTTCCACTAGAAGGAGATGTGCTAGAGAGTTCAAATTTTCAGGGTATCTTAAGGTTCACTCCTAGAAAACGAAACGCCTACGGCAAATCCTGGCAATCACCCCTAAGGGGCTGAAAAGGGG
>NW_026267501.1:164314-166672 GCF_000697945.3 Frankliniella occidentalis
AGGAGATGTGCTAGAGACTTCAAATTTTCAGGGTATCTTAAGGTTCACTCCTAGAAAACGAAACGCCTACGGCATATCCTGGCAACCAACCTTAAGGGGCTGAAAGGGGGTATCAAAGAAAAGGGGGTAGGTAAGAACAGTCAGAAAAAAATATTTTGTTTATGAGCTCCTAAGGGGTAACTAATTAAAGTAGACCCCTAAGATCGAAAATTTCGTCCGTTTTGCTCTATCTCTCACCGTTTAGGCGCTCGAGGGAGTTTCTATCACGAAAGTGGCCCAAAAATAAACGAATTAATTTTAGAAAATATTAGATGGTCTCCCAAGGGGTAACTTGCGAAAGTAGAGCCCTCGGGGCGAAAATTTCGTCCGTTTTGCTTTGTCTCTAACCGTTTAGGCGCTAGAGGGTCTTGTTTGACGAAAATAAGTTAAAAGTTGCTGTAGTGAACAATTAAATGTAAAAGAAGGCCCAGAACCGCAAAAGAGGTAAGAAACTCCCTCCCCCAGCCCAAAAAACGTTTTTTAAGCAGAAGGGTAGGGTGTAGTCGCGGTGTTTCACCGTTACATCCCTTTCTCGTGTCTACGGAGCAAATTTTAAGGACGACGGGCTTTGCGGGCCGAAGGCCCGTTACATTATTTGATTATGTTCTACAGCAAATCGCGTGACGGAAATGGTCGGGCCGGAGGCTCGACCATCGCCGCCGGCAGGCCAAGCAGGCCCGGCCCCTGCCGAACGGAGTTGCCGGCGCAGCGAAGCGAAGCTGGCAACTTCGTTTGGCGGAAGGGCGGGCCTGCTTGTTAGGACACAAAACAACCCTGAAAATCCCAGGTCGCTATCTCAATTCGTTCTCGAGTTATCGTGCGTGTAGACAGACACACACACATACACACAGACAGACGCGAAACTTGTTGATCATCACTGGAGTAATAGGCTTCGTTATCGCTCAGCCAAAGATGATTTTGGGTTATTTTCGTGTAGAAATCGCCCTCTGGCGACTTAACGGCTAGAGATAGCGCCAAACGGGCACAATTTTGCTCTGACGCGTTCTACTTTGTCGAGTTACGTCTTAGAAAAATATAAAAGTAGTATTTTTAAAAGTAACATTTTGGATTTATCTTTTTAGATTTTTTTGACAGGTCAATTTTTCAGCCAGATCGCTCAAAATCAATACAGTTCTTGCTTTCAATGCTTCAAAGCTACTCCTTATCAGGTACATAGCTCAAACCGTTCTCGAGTTATCGTGGTGACCGACAAACAGACAGACACAGACAGACATGAAACTTCTTGACCATCACTGAAGTAATAGACTTCGCTAATCGCTCAGCCAACATCCCTGAAACACATTTCAACTGATACAAAGGCTATCGCTCAGCCAACTTAATAATTACCAGAAACATGCTTAAAACAAGGGGCTCAACTGTTATGAAAGGGCTTAAGTAGCCATCTGCGTGAATCTTAACGAATTAAGAGTGCCAGTGGAACTTCTAGCTTCCAAAAGTTGCCTGTCACCCTGGGTAGAGACCACGTCTTGCGTAACAGGCTTCGCGATATCTCACGTAAAACTGGTACGGTGCGACGCGCCTGGCGCACATGTAGCTAGGCCTGCGACGCTGACACCCGAGACGAGTTAATGGGAGAATGTACAGGTACAGGGACTTCCGGCCCCAAAATTTTACATACTCGCAGCATTTGTCAGGGACTTATTTCTCTAAAACTAATGAAACCTCTGCTGTTCGATTTTGTAGCGCCGCAGGCCTAGGTAGTGCGTCGCAGCGTTACAATGTTTCGTGAGATATAGCGAAGCCTGTTACGCGAGACGTGGTCTGGCTTACATTTACCTTGTTTTGACGAAAACGTCATTTTTGGGACGCGTGTGGTTTTTGATTTTTTTTTTAAATCCAATTTTTAAGCAAGAGTGCTCTTTTTTTTATTTTTTAAAAATCCAATATTTAAGCAAGAATGCTCATCTTCAGACTCGATCTGTCTTTTTATAACACAAAACGACCCTGGAAGTCCCAGGTCGCTCGCTTAATTCGTTCTCGAGTTATCGTGCAGACAGACAAATAGTCAGACAGATTATTTTTTTTCCGACCAGACGGAGTAATAGGCTGCGCTAATCGCCCAGCCAATAATTTAAGAACCCTTGAGCACAAAGGAGGATGTAGTTCGACGTCAACTGTGTGGTTTAAGTATAACTTCGTGTACAATCCTTCAGTGTAAGGCCTTTTTTTTACGATTCATCAGTACAACTCGCGGGTTGAGCTAGGTACCTGAAATTTTTAGCGTAGCTTTGTAGCATAAAAAGCAAGAACTGTATTGATTTTGAGCTTTCTACCTTAAAAATTGACCAGCCAAAAAAA
>NW_026267501.1:167459-168089 GCF_000697945.3 Frankliniella occidentalis
AGGCCAAGCAGGCCCGGCCCCTGCCGAACGGAGTTGTCGGCGCAGCGAAGCGAAGCTGGCAACTTCGTTTGGCGGAAGGGCGGGCCTGCTTGTTTTAGTTTTCAATCTACATGCTAGTGAAATCAAGAAAAAGCTCTCTAGATTATTCTAAGTTAGTTCGTTGCGGATCTTTTAATATATGATAAGTCTACAGTTAGACATGACACAGTGCGCAAGAACTATTTTGAAGTTACATTTTTTTTTATAAAAATTTCAATATAGCTCTTGCTGTTCAATGCCTTTTGCCAAACTCTTGCTATGTATTCAGTTGAAAAGGTGACCACAAATTTATAGACCACTTCTACATCCAATACATTCATTCGCACATTCATAATTGCTACGTTATCTTAATAGGTTTGATCAGGAAATGAAGCAAATCGATCTCAAGTGTAGTGTAACAACGGATATGAGTATGGCTAAGTTTGCAGCTGTGTCTGACAGACAATTCACTGATAATCTGACTAAGTGACGAATGTCCAAAATTTGTTCAAATTGAGTTTTCTTCATAATGTTATTGCCAATGACATTCTCTACCACCAGCAACAAACGGCACAAAATTATCTATCATAGTTTAAGATATAGAGCAAGCAC
>NW_026267501.1:168906-169441 GCF_000697945.3 Frankliniella occidentalis
GACATTCGTCCCTTAGTCAGATTATCAGTGAATTATTTACTAGGTAGATGTACGCCAGACCACGTCTCGCGTAACAGGCTTCGCGATATCTCACGAAACACTGTTACGCTGCGACGCGCCTGGCATACGTCTACCTAGGCCTGCGACGATGACACCCGAGTCGGATAAAAGGCAGAGTCGTAAACATGCCTTCGCCCTAAAAGTCACAAATTTAGTTTCTTGGGGTTTTATTTCGACGAGTCACCCCACCGGAGGCCATCAAATATCTGAAAATAGACATAAAAATGTTTTGCGGTCATTTTCGTGGAGAAAACGCCCTCTGGTGCCTAAACGATTAAAGATAAAGCCAAAAGAACGAAATTTTCGCCCAAAGGGCTCTTCTTTAATGAGTTACCCATTAGGAAACTGTAAAAGAATATTTGTTAAAATAGGTATTTGTGGGACCTGTTGTTTTTGATTTTTTCAAAATCCGACTATATACCTAGAATGCTCTTCTTTGAACTTGATCGGTCTTTTTAGCCCGCCCTTCTGCTTT
>NW_026267501.1:172657-176180 GCF_000697945.3 Frankliniella occidentalis
GTGGGGTGAGGATTACTTTCCCTTCCTCATGAAATGTAATGATTGGGTCAATCTGAAAGAAAATAAAACTTTATTAGAAGTATGATCAATGTTGAATACTATGGCAAAACATGAAACAAAATAGCTTCACTTACCACGATCGGCGAACGCCCTGAGGCAGGCGCCTCCTGCCTCCAGCCCTGGAGTTGGACAGGCTGAGGTCGGCCTACAACTTCAACTTCGACTTCGGGCTGCCCCCGGAATTCCCGAAGGTGCTCCCGTAGGTTACGGGGGAAGCTGACGGACCCGGTTGGGGGTGATGCCAAGCGGGGGCGGGAGCAGGGGCGTGGGAGAGGTCGTGTGGTTTCTCCTAAAACAGTTAGAAAATAGTGAAACACATATGCCAAAAAGAGGCTAACGTGCTGGAACTTACAAGTGCCACCCACTCTACAGCTTCCTCCTCAAGCCGTCGCTCCGCCCACGGAACCACGAGGTTGAGTGGTTGTGCGATTGGCAACGCCCGGTCAATCATCATGAAACACTGCAAGAAAACGCACGATTGTAAAGAAAACTATTAACAAAAAGTATGAGGACATGACGAAATCGTACAAACTCACATCGGATACAGCCTCGTCCTCGTTTGCTCCACGGGAGGTTGGCGGGGCCAACGGGCCGGGACATGCCGGCTGAGGGGTGCCGGCCACTCCGGGAGCTTCAAAAGATCCCAAGGCTCTGCAAACGCGTTTGTAAAAGAAGTATTACTTTCGTGTCTTAGCGCTGCCTACCCCTCCCCTCCTCCCGCATCGCAGGATCCCTTGTTAAAGGCGACAAACCACTTTGCCACCCCCTCTCCCCTTGCGCAAGCGTCCTCACCCCGTCCCTTCGTCCCTCGCCGTGACACACCGCATTGCACAGCAAAGCTGCCACCCCCTTTCTTGTGCCCTCGCAAACCGCGACAAGTTCAAACATGCTGAAGGGTTCAAAGATTCGAGAAGATTCTCGTCGAAAGAAAGCCCAACACCACACCGCTGCCCTCCCCGGGCCCACCTCCTCAGGCGATCCATATCCGAGGATCTGACATACACTCCGGCGCCGAACGGCGCGGCGCGGCACGGCACGGCGCGGCACGGCACGGCGCGGCGCGGCACGGCGCAATCGCTTCTAGACTATTCCCCGACAGGTTAAAACAAGTGAAGAGTGTGAAGATTCGAGAAGATTTTCGTTGAAGAGGCCAGGCCGACATTGATGATATCAACTTCTTCGTGCCCGATCAAGTCCACTACCATTAACACATTCTTACCCGCCATCGCTATGCCCTCTTTGGTCAACGACTCACAAACGACTGAGCGCTGCGCGGGCGCGACGCGCTGCCGTCGAGCGCGGGGAGCGCTGGCGGGGCGGTGGAGGGGCGAGCGCGACGATGGGGGGTAGCGTCTCGCGGCGGGAAAGGACGCGTCGCCTCCCGCGCTACAGCGTTGCCGCGCGTCCGTCCCGGCTCTCCACAAACGTTTTCATACTCAGGCGCGCGCGGAAATTCAAAATGTCAAGAGAGGGATTCAAACCCCCCGTCCCCCACAGGTGGGACCTGCACTTGAGGCAGCGCCTTAACCACTCGACCATCCTGACATCTCGCTTATGTGTGTGTCGCATTAGGGTTTTGTGTCACCCATACGCGCCGTGACGTGTCCATACGTGTCGTGTCATGACGTGTCGATACGTGTCTCGCTTAGGTTGTGTTACCACCCTTGACTTACGCCCTTCCATCGATCCTCGATAATTTTGGGGGTGGGTTTGCACCCCTTGTTCGATCCTCTGTGTTTTTAGGGGGGTGGGTTCGCACCCCTTCGTCGATCCTCGATTATTATTTAGGGTGTAGGTTAGCAACCCTTGTTCAATCAGCGGGTGAAAACTCTGATGCCGCTCTGAAACAAGGATCGTCATTTAGGCTTTACCCCGGAAAACGCCATTTTGTCGTCCTTAATGTGAGAAAACGGAGAGACCAACTCAAAAGCTGAACACAGCTATGAAATCAGCGTGTTGTTCTGTGTGCATTTCACTTCTTGGGTTTCGAAGAAAGAGGGTCTGTTCCCTAGGAACACACGTTCAATGGCAGACTGTTTCGTCAATTTCATGCAATTCAATCGCTGCATACCTGGTCTCAGTTGCAGGGCGCCGGTTATCTACACTCGTGAGCAAAATTAAAGCACTACATTTTTGACAGGGCGTAATTCCTACGTGCGATGAGGTAGGAGGTTGCCGTTTGGCAGGGAGATTGGCTTATATGTTGGCAACAGACACCTAAAAGCGCACACCTTGATCTCGAACAGTTCGCGAGCTGTGGGGCCTAACGCATCGCGACACCACACTTCGCAGTGTGGTTATGAAACAGAGGTTGCTTTGTGACGCTCCCCTGACCGATTGGGGGGTCGGAACCGGCTGAAAATTTAGGGGAGTACTCTCCTAGGTATAGCCGACATAATGTCGTGTCAAAAAACCGCCCTTGTGACCTTCCAACCCTTCCTAACCACCCCTTAATTGACGAATCATGAATTGATCATTTAAAGACGGCCCCTTGGGTAAAATTGAGCGCCGGCGGTCGCCGTGTGACGTGGGCTCAATGTTTTAATGTCCCCTACCGTTTAGCAGTGATTTCCACCCCCTCCAACCACCCCAGGCCCACCGAAAGCTACCACCCCTAAACCCCACTTTCTGGATCCGCCCCTAAACCGCATGTTTCTGAGTCAAACTTTTCGTAACAATACTCAGATTGACAGATAAACACCCGTGCCATTAAAAACAGCCGAAAACGGAACCAAAAAAACCGTTTTGTTCAACAAATTTACGGCACTTTTGAACGCTTTGTGCAGTTAGGCCCCTTAAAGGACCCTGGGGGGTTCGAAAGGGTGCGCCAGCGTCTGGGTTTGTTCGCAATGTCATCCTGGACAAGACTGTAGGCATTCCACGCAAAAATCCATGAAAACTACTGCACAATTGCCAAAACGTGATCTGGGTGGGCAAAATCAACCCCTGCTTCAGGGGGTTGTACCGGGTGAACGCGTGGGGTGGCCGACTTGGCCCGCCCGTCAAAAGGTGTGCCTGACCTTCATCTTGGAGGGCGCGAGGAATCAGACCCCTTTTCCGATTGCTTCCTGGTGAAATTCGCTACGGCCTGAGACACTACGTGTCCACTCCGGGCGAGAAAGCCGCGCTGTTTGCTGGGAGCGTATGGGCGCTCTCTTCATGGATTTTTTGCGTGGAATGCCTTCAGTCCTTGCGCCTGCTCGTGTAGGGCGATGCAGCGCTTCTTCAACTTATGCTGAAATATATCTTTATCTAGAAGCTCACTTCACTACTATCTCGTCAAATAGGTAACTATTTCTCTGGCGGGTCCATGTGCATGCGTCAAAATTAATGTTTGTCAGCAGTCTTCAAAGAGTAGCGACACTTTTTGCACTCTCTCCCTTTCTCTGTGGGCAGGAAGCACAGGCCCTTGTAGGGCTTAACAAGCAGGCCCGCCCTTTCGCCAAACGGAGTTGCCAGCTCC
>NW_026267501.1:176230-177131 GCF_000697945.3 Frankliniella occidentalis
CTAGCCTTTGCTATTTCTCTTTTCAACTGTTCTTCCTCTGGTGTGTACTTATCTCTGTTCTTGAGAAATGGAGGGTGAACACAAATAACTTTGTCCTCATCACATTCTTCTTGTATTCTGAATCCTCGATCAACAAGCAGTAAATCTCCCTCTTCTAAAAAATCTCTGATCCCACTTCGTCTGTACAATTCTACATCACTGATAGACCCCTCAAATCCTGGGCTCACATATGATACACTGCCCCAACATGTTGAGCCTATAAGGTACATTATAACGTTGCCTCCTTTATAGTCATTGTATGTATTGCCTTGTTCCCTGAAATCTTCAGGGGCTTCAATTCTGACCTCAGTAGTGTCAAGAATTACTCGAAAGTTGTGAAAAGGTTTGAATGCAGGAGGCAGGCCCACTTCTTTCTGAACATGCCTCGACACAAACATAGCTGGTTCAAGCTTTTTTAGCTCAAACCACATAAATTGCAACCAAGTGTACACAATCTTTGATGCACTGCTTTCATGCACACCAAAAAGTAATCCTAAGTCGTCTAAATCCCAACCTCTTCTTAAGCGCAGCAGGGTCATCAGAAGTCTATCTTCAATCGACAACTTTTTACTTGCAGAGCCCATTTCCTTAGACGGAGTCCCTCTTTGGTAATGGTATTTGAGGTGCTCACAAGTCTTTCTCCCCAGCAAGTCTAGGATCAGCTGGAACTGGGATGGTATTACTCCAGTGAGACGTTTAAATTCCTTTTCAGGAAAAGTTAGGAATAATTGGAAAGATAAAATCTTCTTTCTCCATGTAGCAACTTGTTTCTGTGAACAAAAAGAAATAGGAAGGGTTGTAAGAGTAAGTTATAAGCTGTGAGAAGAAGCAAAAAACAATTTTGGCAACATTTCTGACATAA
>NW_026267501.1:178751-182578 GCF_000697945.3 Frankliniella occidentalis
GGCGTTGGAAATTTTAGGAATGCAAGAGTGTGATTACTTCATTTGGTCACCAAAGGGGCACATCACAGCAAGTGTGCCTTATGACCCTCTTTTCTGGGAGCCCAAGCTGGTAGAACTTAGCAACATCCATGGCACCCTAATCATTCCGGAATTTTTTTTACAACGAACTCCTAGAAGACTGCCTCCAATCACATTTAAATATGACGAAGAAGAAGAGGATTTGTAAAATGCAATATGATCTGAACAATTTACTTACAGGGATTTGAATTACAGGTTGAACGGTTTGGTTTGAACACCTGGGGCACACTGACTTCCATATGCATGGACATTCCTGTCAAATTTATATCATTTTATGTCATGAAAAATGTTCCTTTCTTTCTGTTATTGTAAGAAAATTTTGATAAGATTATTACTTTATACCTATGACAGTTGTTATTGTTATCTAATATTTTACTTTTTAGGAACTATGGTGCATTTTTAAATACTGTTTCTATTCAACGTAAGTGAAATATATTCAGTTTTAAATTCTTTCTTAGCTTCTTTTAATTTTTTCACAAGACTTCCGAACCAGTACTTATTGTCTCATAAATTTGGACTTACCTTTGGAGCTGCGGCTTCTTCAAATATAAAGTCAGGGAGTGTTTCTTTTTCCACAGCAGTGCTCTCATCACACTCAATTTGCACCGTGAAGGACTCATCAAAATCAATTAAAGGTGTCACACCATCCATATTATCAAAGCTAGTACTATTTAAAGTTGAACCAAAAGTTAGGCTTCTTCTTGTGCCTGACTCATGACTCATTTCAGGTTCCTCCTGTAAGGGGACAGAATTATGACAGAGACTTGCACCACAAAACTTGGTAAACAAACTTTCCTTACTCTCAAACAAAATTGTGGCGTACTTGAATGGGTGTCACTCTCCACACTGAAGCTCTTGGGGAAGCTCTTGGGGAAGCCATCTTTGGTGTAGCAGCTGGACTACAACGTAATTGATGCATCTGAAAAAAATTAAAGCACTATACAGTAAAACTATGATATGACAGTATGAAAAAAATTAAAGCACTATACAGTAAAACTATGATATGACAGTATGACCACCAGTTATAACTTACCAATGTCTTTGTATGCAATTTGGAAGGTGACGGGTTCACTGACAGCTCAGCTATTGATTGAGCTAAAGCCTGTTAAATAAGTGGGTTGCAAATATAATTACTATGACTTCAACATAACACACCAGCAGGAAAGGCTTCAATAAGAGTCGACACTAGGCTCCTACAACGATTTTGGTTATACTTACACTACCAGCAGATATAGGACGTTCATCAATTTCAACATTGTGTTCTACAACTGGGGTTGCAAAGGCTTCATCAACCACCACAGCTGGTTCCTGGTGTCCAACATTTCATAATTGATTAAAAATAAAGACACATCAACTTTAAGTAATACTACTTTGAAACAGGGTCGAAAATACCTTTCCAGGTTGAAGCAATGCTTCAACAGCGTCCGATTTTCCAGGTGTTTCGCCCTTTGACGTAGAAGTTGTTTTTTTTCTATGGAAAAATCCTTTCTTTCTTGAAAGGCCTTTCTTGGTTCGCGACTTGAACACCATGGCTACCTACAAGCCCCACATAGAACAATCAGAGGGTTAGGGTTGGTGCTTTAAGTGATTTCAGTCGCAAAATGTATGTTTCGGTGTTAATTAACGCTCCACAATGAGATATTTACCTCTGAAGACGTGTTTTATGCACTGAGACTGAAGTGTCATTCACTTTCGACGACAAACAACGCAATTGCAGCCACCAGTGGCGACCGGCAAAACAAACACGGCGCGCGAGCAGCAGCCGACCCCGGGCCTGACCACTCATAATCGAATATACGCCTAAATACGGAATCAAATGACAAAAAGTGCGATATATTCGGATTCAGCGTGATAAAATCTAGTTGCAAGTGTTCTTCGTTTTTTGAATTTCATCCAATTTTAAGGGAAATCTAGAAATATAGCCAGTCGAGGTGGAGCGGGAGTGGTGGGGGGTGCGGCGTTGCCGTATCGTGCGCTCCAACTCGCTCAGAAGGTCTATTCGTACATTAAAAAGACAGAAATCATGAGGAAACATAGCATAGAGAAGTATTTACAGCGCACGAGCGCGAGAAACGTAAGCACAAGCTTCTAGGTTAGGTGCAAAGAAGAAATATCATACGGACTGCGATACATTAGCACTCGTGATTCTAGAGAAAAGGTGCAGGCTAAAGAAACAGCGTACACAAACACCAAAGTGCTAGTATGTATAGCACAGACTCACCAGCAGATTCGGCGCGCGAAAAAATAACGAACTTCGGTAGCTTCACGGCGGCGAAAATGATCGGACTCGAGGAATACTGGATGGCGGCGAACACAAGGATATCACTGTACTCACCATGTCTAAGTCCTCCTCCAAGGACAGGTCACGGACGACCAGCTCCTCCTCGACAGAGGAATCACGTCCGTATTCCTTAATGAACTCCATGGCGCACGAGCAGGATCTGTTGCGCAACAGGAACAGGCAGGAGGCGAACTGAGCCCGCGGGCGGCGGGCGGGACGCTGGCCGCCGCCCCCTCCACCCTAGGTAACCACGGTAACTGCCGCCTCCGGACCGCGCCACCTGGGCGCTAGAGGGCGCGCAGAGCGCAGCGCGAAATTTCAAATTCGAAACGCAATCCACTCGCATCTCAACGACCCTTTCCCCCGATTTTTGATAGCGGCTGGCTCTGGCCGGGCCGGCCATACTCCTTGACGCACACCTCTCCCCCACAGGGGCGGATCCAGGCGAACGTGTTCCGACCTGGTGCAGCGCAAGTCCACCCCTCCCACCTCCGGGTAGGGGCGGGACCAGGTTGACGAGTGGACACCCGTCTCAGGGGCGGGTCCAGGTAGACATGCTGAGACCCATCGCAGGGGCGGATCCAGGCGAACGTGTTGTGTCGCAGGGGCGGATCCAGGCGAACGTGTTGACACCCGTCGCACCCCAACTTGTACAGACGTGTACCCCCATCCTCGATAGGTTAAGTTAGCCCCATCACTTACGCCCCTCCGCCAATCCTCGATAGGTTAGGTTAGGGGTTGATAAGACCTAGGTTCTGTTAGGGGTTGATAAGATCTAGGTTGTGTTAGGGGCTGATAAGATCGAGGTTAGGTTGTGTTAGGCTCTGGATAGATGGCAGAATGGGGAACCGGCAGATTGGGGTACCCGGCAGATTGGGGGATATCAATGGCGGATGGCCCTAATGGGGGATGCTTACTACTGACCTCGCAGCGCACTAGTCTCACAGCGAACGTACTGAATGGGTCCTGTTTGGGGACTGAATGAGACCGTTTGGGGACTGTTTGGGTACTGATTCTTTTCGTAAGGGCCAAGATGGCGAGCACGACATTAAGGCATAACAATGGCGGACCGCGACAGGAAGGCATGCATACTACTGGTAGGCAACCCAGCACTCCGGGCGCCGTGGCTTCCCGGAACCAGTTGGCAAAAGAGACTTTGCCCGCAGTTGACCAAGTACGAGCGAGGCGCCCAGGCCATGCCCGCAGTTGATAACGCGCCGTAGCTTCCTACTAACCACGCAGCTTTCCATACGGTGAACTGCCTTATTTCCTGTCTTTGGTTAGTGATTGTCCGCAACATCGGGTTTCTTTCATTGTTCGTTGTTAAAATGCCCTAGAGTTCAACATTGACCACATTTTTCAGCCAATTGACCATTTCACCCAGCGGCCACACTGGCGGTCTTCCGGTTGGTACAACGACCTTTATGATCTAGTAAGGACTAGAATATTTCATTAGATGTGACCCCTG
>NW_026267501.1:186208-186591 GCF_000697945.3 Frankliniella occidentalis
AGAGTTCAGCTGGAACTTTATCTTTAAGGCAAGAGGTAGGAGATCTATTGATAATGTAAACAGCAGATGCTACTGCGTCAAACCAGAATTTATCATTTAAACAACAGCCCAAGAGCATAGCTCTGGCCCGATCAAGAATAGTTCTATTCATTCTTTCAGCAACACCATTATTTTGAGGGGTATGAGGAATGTTGCACTCAAATTCAATCCCCTTTTCTTTAAAGAAATTTCTAAGTAAATTATTATCATATTCTCTGCCATTATCACAACGGAATTTGGAAATTTTAGTTTGAAACCTTGCCGTTACACTGGCTTCATACATAGAAATGTAACTATGGACCTCCTCCTGAGATTTAGTTTGCAAGTTAAAGACAACAGTGAAG
>NW_026267501.1:188470-188770 GCF_000697945.3 Frankliniella occidentalis
CATACCTGTGACCATATTTGGAAGTAATTTTAAATTGTCACCTCCAAGATGTCCTGTACGTAGGTGCCATAGTTTAGTATCCTGGGCAGCAAGGACGGTTTCACCCGATGGCAAGGGTTGACTCGGTTTGTTGGGCAGCTCCACTTGGAGTTTATAGAGATTATTCTCTCTGATGCCCATGGCGGCTACATCACCTCCTACTGCTTCCTGAAATATAGTACAGCGTCCCTTCCAGAATAGGATTGGGTGCCCCATGGACTCAAGCCTGGAAATCGAAATCAAGTTATGTTTTAGTTCATT
>NW_026267501.1:188820-194314 GCF_000697945.3 Frankliniella occidentalis
CTCCAGGACCACCTTGTCCTCCGCGTCCGCCGCGTCCGCCGCGCCCTCGGTCACCTCGGTGTCCACGAAACGCGCCTCCTCCTGGAAGATAACATTCTGACTTAACATGTCCAGTGCGCCTGCAGTTGTTGCAGTAACGGTCTGGGCCGCTAGCTGCACCCCTGCCGCGCCTTGGAGAGTAACTGCTAAATGCTGAGGTGCTAGAGGTTGAGGCAGCCCGTGGCTTCCTCCTTTTCTCATACTCCTCAATGCTTCTCTGAAGAGATAGCAAGGTGAGGTTAGAGCCAGCGGCAGTCTGCAGAGAGCTAACCAATGTGTCGTACTCTGCTGGCATGGCTATGCCAAATTTCACGACTGACCCCACCTCGTCAACCTGTTCTCCAGCTTCACGAACTTCCCTCAACAGTGTATCAAACTTCAAACAGAAGCTTTTGAACGATTCGTTCTGAGGCTTGTATTTCAAGAGGTGAAACTGTGTAGAAAGATTCATTCGAGCAACAGGATCCCTGCGGGCAAACCTCTCCTCAAGGGCTCGCCACATCCCATAAGCAGTGGGATGCAACCTGATTAACTCTAGCTGGGAGTCATCTACCCTTTCAGCAATTAATATTCGACACTCAGCATCCTTATCCTTTAGCGTAGCCAGCTGCTCCTCTCTCCTGGTCCTGGCGTCAGCGGTCTCCCTGGCTGGTCCCTCCAGGAACACACGGGAGAGGACGTCCACTCCTTGCTTCACAAACTCCAGTAGTTTGTGGACCTCCAGAAGCAGCGTCATCCTGAACGACCACTGGGCGTAGTTCTTGCCATTGAAGGCGGGAAATTTGGAGGATGTTGATCCTTCCATACTGATCAGTAGCCTGAAAATACCACAAAGTATTTAATGTACATTCCATGTAGGGACGAGGAGGATTTGAAAATCCAACCTCTCCATGACAAGGGACACAAGCCCAAGTCTGTCAGATTTCTCTGACCCTCAGCTCAGTGGACAAGGGACATAACCCCAAGCCTGCAAGTGGTTCGTAAACCAGCTTGCCCTCTGTTGGGTCATGGGAGCTAAGCCCATGCACCTGCAAGTGGTTTGTTAACCAGCTTGCCCTCTGTTGGGTCATGGGAGCTAAGCCCATGCAACCAGCTTGCCCTCTGTTGGGTCATGGGAGCTAAGCCCATGCACCTGCAAGTGCTCGTAGCAAACTTGCCCTGAGTTGGGTCATGGGATCAAGCCCATGCACCTGCAAGAGGCCGTCGCCAGCTTGCCCTTAGTGGGTCATGAGATCAAGCTCATGCACCTGCAAGAGGCCGTCGCCAGCTTGCCCTTTCTTATATAGTGGTAAACAAACACATGCGAGAACTCTCGCCATTATCAACAAAGTGAGGTTAGACTCACTTACTCAACTTAAGTTCGTGACTATTTTAACTGGAACCTCCAGATATTTTAACTTCCATCGTTTACTTTTACCCGGACGCACCGGAAAACACTGTACATACCTTTTATTCGAAGATAAAAGAACTTCAGACTCTTCCACAACTCGTGGTCTGTACCGGCACTCGCCTACACGAACTTTCTCAAGTAAATATTTACCACAATACTGTCAAGCAGAATAGCCTGGCGCCCATAACCTGTTAAGATTTGTATCTTGATAGGTATTTGGGTTGATTGAGAAATGATCACTCAAGATATCAGTAGGATGATTGCGGATATATTATCTTTTAAAACAACGCTCTGTACAGTACAACCTGCTCGCTCAGCTGGGTCAGACGGAAGTGACCGAGTTACGGGATGTTACAGCTGGAGTTCCAGTAGCATACATATTCACATTCACAAGTACAGGTGGTGTGGGACTATCAGTATGACAAACTAATATTTACAATATATACAATGCAATATGAAAGTTTGCTCTTTATTCAACAATATTTACCTCTGAAGACGTGTTTTATGCACTGAGACTGAAGTGTCATTCACTTTCGACGACAAACAACGCAATTGCAGCCACCAGTGGCGACCGGCAAAACAAACACGGCGCGCGAGCAGCAGCCGACCCCGGGCCTGACCACTCATAATCGAATATACGCCTAAATACGGAATCAAATGACAAAAAGTGCGATATATTCGGATTCAGCGTGATAAAATCTAGTTGCAAGTGTTCTTCGTTTTTTGAATTTCATCCAATTTTAAGGGAAATCTAGAAATATAGCCAGTCGAGGTGGAGCGGGAGTGGTGGGGGGTGCGGCGTTGCCGGATCGTGCGCTCCAGCTCGCTCAGAAGGTCTATTAACTGAGTAGGCCCCGTTTATCCGACAGCGTAGTACAAATAAATCGTTGTTTTCATTAACTTAGTGAGATAACCTAAATACGAATAGACCCCTCGTTCCGTTTCTCCGACACTGTTAGTTGATTTATACACCCTAATACAACTAACTTTAGTAACGGTAACAGCGCTAATAAGTAAGGGAGCGCTATTTCAATTAGGAAGCTCTAATTGAATTAGGGATCTCTAATTGAATTAGGGATCCCTAATTGAATTAGGGATCCCAAATTGAATTAGGGATCCCTAATTGAATTAGGGATCCCTAATTGAATTAGGGATGCCGTTACATTAACTAGGAACACATCTCACGCGCTTTTAGAGATTTTGTTTTGTTCATTCACCTGTGGCGCATTGCTCCGTTGTTGTTGTGGATGTGCTTGGTGGACGAAACTTGAGGATTTATTATCTATAGAATTGTTTCGAGTTGTTTAAAGATTTGATTTTGATTACTGTTGCAATACTGTTGCAGCATCCCTTCTGCACTTTCCTGTCCGAGTGTGATTATTGTTCCAGTCCTTGGTCCTGTCCTGGTGCTGTCCTGTTCCTGTCCTGGTATTATTGTTCCAGTCCTTGGTCCTGTCCTGGTGCTGTCCTGTTCCTGTCCTGGTCGTGTCCCGTTCCGGTCCTGGTCCAGTCCTGTTCCTGTCCTGGTCCCCGCCTTGCCATGGGCTCAGCCAGCTTCACAAACATCGGAGGCGTGTAGCATTTCAAGAGTGAGGTTTCCAAAGCCAAATCGGGTGGATCATCACTGAAATCCAATTTTCCAAATTTAAACATTTAATTTTTAAACTGTGAATGCTTTGTCTTAGTTTTTTGGTGGTTTGTGATCTCTTTAAGTATATTGTTTTGTATGGACTAAACCTTTACTTAAAGTTAGCGCAAAGAAAGAATAAAACTTATATTTTTTTTCATTCTTTGTGACAATGTCATTGATAGCGTTACGGATTGGCACGACCTTTATTGAGGATAATTGAGTAGCCAAAAAAAAAAAAAGGGACTTTTTGTCTGGGCAAAAAGCGGTACTGTCAAGACAAACGTAACATAAACTGGTAATAGATAGAGTGTAGCGAGCGATTATATTTATGCTGTATGTCCTGGACATTTGTCCTGGACACCGTTACGAATGGACAAAACCTATATTTATGCCATTTGTCCTGGACATTTGTCTTGGACATCGTTACGAACGGACAAAACCTATATTTAAGCTAATCGTCTTGGACATTTGTCTCGGACGCCGTTACGAACGGACAAAACTTATATTTATGCCATTTGTCTTGGTCATTTGTCTTGGACATCGTTACGAATGGACAAAACCTATATTTAAACTAATCGTTTTGGACATTTGTCTCGGACAACGTTACGAACGGACAAAACTTATATTTATGCCAATTGTCTTGGACATTTGTCCTGGGTAGCATATGAACGGACAAAACCTATATTTATGCTATTTGTCCTGGACATTTGTCCTGGACATCGTTAAGAACGGACAAAACCTATATTTATGCTTTGTGTCCTGGATATTTGTCCTGGACAGCGCTACGAACGGACAAAACCTATATTTATGCTATTTGTCCTGGACATTTGTCCTGGACAGCGTTACGAACGGACAAAACCTATACCTATGCTATTTGTCCTGGACATTTGTCCTGGACATCGTTACGAACGGACAAAACCTATATTTATGCTTTGTGTCCTGGACATATGTCCTGGACAGCGTTACGAACGGACAAAACCTATACCTATGCTATTTGTCCTGGACATTTGTCCTGGACATCGTTACGAACGGACAAAACCTATTCCTATGTTATTTGTCCTGGACATTTGTCCTGGACATCGTTACGAACGGACAAAACCTATATTTATGCTTTGTGTCCTTGACATATGTCCTGTACAGCGTTACGAACGGACAAAACCTATATTTATGCATTGTGTCCTGGACATTTGTCCTGGACAGCGTTACGAACGGACAAAATGTGAAAGGTCCCAATGAGTAACGCTTCGCCGAGCTCGCTCACTGCCGCGAGCGAACTCGCTCCGCGAACAAATAGTGAACAATTTTTTTCGGCTCGGGTCCCCTTAAAAAAGAAGTTTTTCTAAGCAGAAGGGTGGGTTGTAGTCACGGTGCGTCACCGTTACATTCCTTTCTCGTGCGTCTAAGGGGCAAATTGTAATGACGACGGGTTTTAGCGGGCCGAAGGCCCGCTATATTATTTGATTATGTTTTTCAGCAAATTTAGCAAAAACGGTCGGGCCGCAGGCCCGAGCGTCGCCGCCGGCAGGCCAAGAAGGCCCGGCCCCTGCCGAACGGAGTTGCCGGCGCAGCGAAGCGGAGCTGGCAACTCCGTTTGGCGGAAGGGCGGGCCTGCTTGTTCTCCTTGTTTTCATTTTAAGGACGAATATGCAACCAATGTGGGCACTACTTTGCTTCAATTAAGAACGCCACTTCGCATCAGCAAGCAATGCACAAGAAAGCTGCGGCGCCTGCGAAATTGCAAGTGGCCAAAATACTTACTCGACGTGCACATGAAGTTCTCTGTGAAGTGAATCCCCACGAACTCGGCTGGGAGGATGAAGACCTGATCGACGACTCTTTGGCGTTTGAGCCATATGTTCTTGAGACTGAAGATACCTTACGTGGTATAAATTCCGTAGGTGACTGGTTCTCACCGTTGTGGACCTTGGACTCTGTATAGGCAGCCTCTTAGAAGAATAATTGCCATATACATATTTTCAGCTTCTGATTCATGTGTAATTGTTGGTTGGCATATTCTTCTTTTTTAAGGTAAAAAAATTCTATTTTTATCTACGACAATGTTAACTGTTTTTTAAGAACAATCTTAACGATTTCGGTTACTTTCGAAAGAAAATAAACCTTGAAATAATATACATTTTGAAATTTTCTTTCGATTCCCATTTCAGGTTATGTCCCGGGTGAAAAAACATTGACAGTAAGTTTGTATACAGAGGTATACAAGTAATTGTATAAAGCTGTATAAAGGTAATTGTATTACATTTGGTAAAACTGTATTACTTTGTCAGTATACCTTTTTATAAAATAGTATACAATAAATACTTGAGCGTTCCAATTTACTCACGGGAGAAGCGGCCTGAATGGTTGGCTGTCGTTTTCATCACGTATGTTTACCGAATCATCTTTTTGCCCTGAGCACGATAGTGGTTGTTTCACTT
>NW_026267501.1:200966-202686 GCF_000697945.3 Frankliniella occidentalis
AATTGCGCCTGGAGGCGCGACACTCCTCGCAGGACCGCTCCGCTCGCACCCTGCCTCGGGCCCCTCCCCTTTCAGTGTGCGGTCGTCTCATATCCCGTCTCTTGATCCGGCCCAGATTACCATATCGAAGGGCGCTTGTACAACCGTGCCTCCGGGTGATTCGACTTCTCGTATCGGAAAGCGTTTTCTGTTGGTCGCGGTTGGAGCTGGAATGGAGTTGCGTGCGGCGGTGGGAGGGGCTGGGAGGATTTAGTCTGGTGCGACCCTCACGCACAAGCCCTGCGCCGTCCTCATGCCCCGCCGAGGTCAGAAGTTCACGCACCACCAGGCACCGCCATCCATTTCTCTCTACTCTACCGGCCTACCAAACCCATCGCTGAAGGAATCTCGCTGAGCCCCCAGGTCGTACCCTCCCCCCGAACAACCCCCTGGTGCATGACCCTTAGGTCCGGCACGCGATCTCACTCTTCCCCTCCCTCCCTCTCTCCCGCCCTCCCGTCGGCACAAGGCCAGGTCGGCGCACTGCAGGACAGGGCATGCCGCCTCACCTCGAAATATGGCGGCAGCCTGTCTGGGGCAGCCAGACTACACAGTGGGGGAGGGGCCGAGTGTTCGTGCCGTGGTGTCGGCTCGGCTTGGCACGGCGTTTGCTTGGATTACGCTAGAAAAACTGATGTGACGTGTGTTGTTTTGCATGAAAAACGCTTCGCCCACGAAAATGCATTTTATCAGGTGACGCATGTCACGATTAATTTTATTTGAGCTTATTTTTTTTAGGGGTGGTCGTTTGCTATTTTATTTTTATTTTCCACATCGGTATGATTTTGTAACGTTTCGCCGGTCGGATTCCACCCCACTACGACGGTTCGCCAGGGACCGCTCGCCGGCCTGCGCGCTCCGCTGGGTCGCCGGGCCAAGCGGCTATTTCTACTTTGTTGATGTTTCATTCCTCTCACTTTGTCGCGCTCGTCCTGGACGCGAGGCGTTGCCAGCCCGGACCCCTGCTCTCCGCTCTTATTTCTCCTCTCTCTGTCTCTCTATCTGTCTCTTTCCTGCACCCCCGCCCTCCTCTTTCTGCTCTCTTGCGCGCCCCGCCGGACAGACCGCCCCGTTCCGTCTTATAGGGCTGAAGGGTCCCACGAGAATGAAGACGGAGCGAGAGCAATGAAACGTACTTCGAGCGAATCACCTCTGTCCATTTCTTATTGCCGCTTGTCGGGGTTGGGAGAAGAAGAAAAAAAATAAACACGGAGGAAACGCCAGACGTGATACTCTTTTGATGGGTTTAGGTTTAGGTCGCGGAGGGCAAGTGTAATGAAGACTGATTCCCGCTTTCGTTTTCTTTCGTCGCCCTTAGCTCGCACCTAATTGCGGGGCTCCCCGGCTCGCCACATTTAGTGTGGGACAACAGTTTTCCTTTTCCACTCACTCACTCGCTCCTTCGCCAGTGTGCACTGGGCCCCGGCTGAGCTGCCGATACAAAGCGTGTTTACGTATCGACAGGGGAGGTGAGGGGCTGGAGCCCCCCCACCCCCTCCACCCCAGATTGCTACCCCAGCTCCGTCTCGACGTCTCGTCCGTCAGCGTGTGTCGACCCGAGTGTAGCGCCCTCGGCAAAGGAAGACGCCGCTCACTCCCTCTCCCCCTCTCTCTCAGGCTCCCCATCTCTCTCCCTCCCGCACACCTCCTCTTTCCTCTCCTCCCGTTCCCTCCCCCTCCC
>NW_026267501.1:202736-206287 GCF_000697945.3 Frankliniella occidentalis
TTTTTTTAAAGTCAATTTTTGAGCTAGAATGCTCATCTTCGAACTCGATGTGTCTTTTAATGATACAAAACGACCCTAAAATTCCCAGATCGCTCTATCAATTCTTTCTCGAATTATCGTGCGTACAGACAGACAGACAAACAAACAAACAAACAGAATGAAACTTTTCCGGTCAGTTGAGTTATGGGCTTCGCTAATCGCTCAGCCAATGAAATTTGTCGTATTAAAATTCACAGTGTAGGTCCGTATGTTCTAAGGTTTCGGAATAACATGACATTCTACCATGAAGCATGTAAATAAATCTTTGCCATTACCAATTCTTATTTTGAATTGGTAATGTCCGTACGGCAAGACTGGGAAATTTGGGAACGTCCAATCGATCGGTTCTTGGTTGACTACGTAAACACCCTGGAAGAATTTTAAAACATGGATTAACTCAAAACCTCAAAACATAGCCTGCTTAGTAGGCTATACAGGTGGGTAGAACATTCACCACGCAATATAGGCCTGTGGTAGAGCCTGTGGTGCAGCAGCCTGCCTACTTACAGCAGGAATAATGCACGGGGATTTAGGCGCCTTGCCATCCTTGTCGAACACTACGTGATAAAATCCGGGTATATGTGATGAAATGATTGAGCATGCCTTATCTTTGAAGTCAAAAATAAACGCATTTTCTTTCCATTGGTTATTATTCCGAACATCCAGGTTTACTCTCACCTGTAGAAAAAGTCACACTAACTAGCTATATGTACGCCAGACCACGTCTCGCGTAACAGGCTTAGCGAAATCTCACGAAACACTGTTACGCTGCGACGCGCCTGGCGCACATATAGCTAGGCCTGCGGCGCTGACACCCGAGACGGGGTAATAGGAGTGTATATACAATTTTTCGAAACGAAGTCTTTTCAACGATTTAATCGATCATTTGATCATTTTTACCTCATTTTTGTCAAGAAATGCGCCCTAGCGTCGAAACGGTACAAGATAGAGCGAAACGGACGAAATTTTCGCCCTAAGGGCTCTACTTTCACGAGTTACCCAGTAGGAGACCATAAAAAAATATTTGAAAAAAAAATATTTTGTTACCTGCGGTTTTTGATTTTTTAAAAAGTCAATTTTTGAGCCAGAGTGCTCATCTTTGAACTCGATCTTTCTTTTTATGATACAAAACGACCCTGAAAATCCCAGGTCGCTATCTCAATTCTTTCTCGAGTTATCGTGCGCACAGACGGACAGACAGACAGACCCCGCATGGAAATAAGTATATCCAAATGACACTTTTGGGTATACTTTTGCAACAAGTATACATTAGGTATACTTAAAATATAGCAGATTGGAACCGCAACACTTTGGTGGCACTTTAGGCAAACTTTTTGTATACTTTTTGTATACTTTTTTTACACTTTTAAGACACTTTGGCGTGCCACTTTTTCAGCTCTTTTTTTCCGTGCGGGACAAACAAACAGAATGAAACTTTTCCGGTCAGTGGAGTAATGGGCTTCGCTAATCGCTCAGCCAACAAGGTAGATGTACACCAGACCACGTCTCGCGTAACAGGCTTCGCGATATCTAACGAAACACTGTCACGCTGCGACGCGCCTGGCATACATCTACCTTGGCCTGCGGCGCTGACACCCGAGTCGGGTAGTGGGAAAATGTACACAAAGGTACGGGCCTACGGCCCGCCAACGGCCCGCCAACGGCCCGTATCTTTGTGTACATACTGCCACTACCCGACTTTGGTGTCAGCGCCGCAGGCCAAGGCAGATGTATGCCAGGCGCGTCGCAGCGTAACAGTGTTTCGTGAGATATTGCGAAGCCCGTTACACGAGACGTAGTCTGGCGTACATCTACCGTGTAAATTTAATTTTACTAAATATGAATTAAATTGTACATTTCTATACATGGAATTGTACATTTTTATGCAAGAAATTGTACATATTTGTGCAATTAATTGTGCATTCATACGCTCTTTACATTGTACTTTTCTTTTGCACAATTTACCCCCTACATGATTTTTCCCCTGCCGCGCCGCGCACGCGGACCCGCTGTCGGGGGTAAATTGGCGCGAAAGTGACAAAGTCCTAAAATCCAATCTTGCACATTGCTCCCGACATTACAGCACCGTCCGCGCGACGTCGCTGGAAACTCCTCGACGTGTATTTTCATTGAAACTGCGTTCTGGCATACCGATTTTGGGAACACCCTACCCCTGGAGGATAGCAGCCAGGTACCCACGGTGCGGCGGCTAGGTAGGCAACCTTCCGTACTGCGCGTGGCATCAGAATCTGCCCTATTCGAGAATGACTACGCGTCCGCGACCACGTTCACCGTGCAGCATCGAACTGCCTTGGCCGTTTAGAGAACCATCCAGAACCACAGCTTCCCGGGTTCGATTCTCGGACGAGGCGCCGCAATTTGTGCGACGTCACACCCACACACCACTTCAATTTAGGATGTGCACAGGATTACGTGATTACAGGGATTTCACGTGAATTTTAGAGGATTACACATGAATTGTGTTCAAATAATGGCTCTAAGACCATTAAATTTGGACAATAAGGTGAAACTCAGAGGTAACTAACTGTCGGAAATTTGGTCAAGTATTACAGGGAATACCTAAGGATTACATAGGGATTACACCTGCACCTGTGTACACAGGATCACGCGAGTGGTGTGGTGGCTCCCTCGCCCCCAACCGACCGGCATCCCCACGCCACGCCACGTGCCACGAGAGGGAACCCCCACCACCACGGTAACGCATCCCCACCACCATCACCACGGACCTCAACTCCTCGCGACGGACCCGCCACCCATCCCCTGGCCAATAGGCAACCGCCACTGAGAGCCACTACTGTACTAGTACTGTACTGTACTAGTACAACTACTTTTGCTCAGTCATGGGTTTCGTGCCAACATCGTTCAGTGGAAAGTTTGGCTGCAAACCGAGAAATGTGTTCATCACTGGTACAGTGTTGATCAGTGATGGTTAAGGGGTTATTAACCCTTGAGATGGCAGAGTAAAAACGACCCCAACGGGTTCGTTTCAAATAAGGGCATGTTTTATCGTGCAGTGAGCCAAGCCAAAGACAAATCTGATCAAAGAATAACAATATCTTACCCAGGCGCTATCGTCTATTGATATTGAACCAGACATATTTCCACTAAGGAGTTGCAATTGTTTCGGTTTCTGTGGATTGTAGTGTGTAACTCTCAAATTCCATGACCATGCGCCCGCCGCTTTTTCGCACTGGTAAAACTTATCGGCGTAAGATAGGAATGGGCCCTGAAAAGAAGAAGTTTTTACTGCACAAAAAATGAGATCGTGGATTCCGGCGAGGGTAACGAATTTGCGTCGTCTATGTTCTCCTATCCGATGGTACAGTAGCCACTCCGATAGAGTCCACTCCGAGGAGAAAACTACTGCACGGTAAAAAATAACACCCAGAATTACCACAAAATCTCCCGTTAATATTTTCATTGACTCCGTGTTGTTGTAGAACAACAAAAGTTGTTGTAGAACAACAAAAGTTGTTGTAGAACAACAAAAG
>NW_026267501.1:206337-206865 GCF_000697945.3 Frankliniella occidentalis
AAATCTGCAGGAGTGCGAAAAGCTTGTGTTATAGGTGGGGGTTGTTTGCTCTCTCTCGGCGCTCGCCTGGCGGGTAGGCAACTCAACGCTCCCGTGCGCCGCGGGCCGGCCCACCGCGCTGGGCGTTGAGGCGAGCTGCCAGCCCCGCCGCGCACGGCGCGCGCGCCACCGTTTTCTCTTCTCTCTTTCTTTCTTTTCTTTTTTTATTGCGAACCCGCCCGCCGCCCGGCTGATTCAACTTTTCCTCTTATACATCACTTAATTCTGCTAACCGAGGGGCGTTTGGCTAGACGAGGAAAAGAGAGGGCTGGAAGAGGAGGGGGTGGGGGAGGGCGAGGAACAGCAGGGCGGGGAACACCTGCCGGGCCACGCCCTCCGGGGAACTGCGGCGGACTGTTGCAGGTGGACAGATTGAGGTTGTGGAAAAGTTTGGACTTATGTGGACGATTGTGTGCAGTCTTGCGCCTGCCCCCCCCCCCCTCCTCTCCTGGCCCCCCCATCCCCCTCGCCCTGCCGCCGTCGACCCCT